>NC_057799.1:264352222-264652222 GCF_018294505.1 Triticum aestivum | reverse complement strand
TAGTGGAGGCGCTTTAAAAAAAGATCTATAGTGGAGACCCCTACCCTAGGGTGCCCTAGGTAGCTGCCGCATGCATCATTGGTTTTCTCTTTTCTTTATGCCCTTGCGCCCTAGAGTGAAATGATGGTTGCTTCGTCCGTCCAGCTTAATGCGGGAAAGGTGGGGCTTTATGATTTGACCCCTCATCGCTCATTTTCTACTACTGCGGCGCTACGATCGGGGTGCCTCCAATTCCAACCGCTGCTCCAAACTATAATTTGGTGCATCGCACGTGGAACAAGATGGTGGATGAGCCACATGTCGGCCAAAGGGGTCCTGTTAAGTGTGTCGCCATTTCGTGTGCGAACTGACCCTGCTTGAGTCGCTACGCCAACACGACAGGTGCAGCCTACCACTTGGTTTTGCTCATTGGTGAATCCCGACTATATTGATCTAAAAAGATACGTACTGAACTACCCTCTCCGTCTTGTTTTTTTAGACGTCTCGGTTTATAGGGCGTGCACGTAGTTCTAAGTCATCCATTTGACTAACTAAATCTGAGTTACTATGTCACAAAAAGTATATCATTGGATTATTTAGCGGATGTAGTTTCTAAACATATACTGTTCATCACATATATAGCTAGTTAAATTCTCAACCTAGAACGACGTGCATGCCATGTAAACCGATACAGAGGAAGTATAGTAGTAAAAATGAGGTGATTTTACCGAGCGAACGGCGGGGAGCATGGCCTGTCATGCGGTCCCACGTGTCATGATGTACCAAGGCGATGCGCGTGTCCCTCTTGAGGCAGAAGCAATACTACGTGGTTTGAGATGATGGCGAACCGAAGTGTGAAATAATGATTGCTTCATTCGTCTGGGAAGGTGCGGCATTGTGATTTGACGTCTCATTGCTCATTACTACTACTACTGGGGCTGTACGACTGGGGTGCGTCCCCCTGCTGTTCTGCACTGTTATTTGGTGCTTGACACGTCGACCCGGTTGCTATATGTCCCACATGTCGCCGACAGGAAGTACATAATTCATGAAAGCGAGCGTCGACGGAGGAGTACAAGACATGGCTTGGGTTTTTGCTGCTTCGCGTGATCCATTGATACAAACCCGGACTAAAAAAAGGCGAGAGCGGGTATTTTCCCGCGCGGCAGGCAGGGGAGTTTGGCATAGTCTGTTCGAGGCAAGGAGGCAGGAAGGGAAACAAGCAAATAACAGTGGTCTGATTTTACGGAGTACGTACCCACTAGGGTTTATAGGGCTCATATAACACCCCGCGGATGGATGGATTTATAGTCGTAAGCTCTAGCCACCAAGCTAGCGCTCTGTTCTTAGCTTGGCGCCTCCAAGATTGAGAAAACAATGTATATGCTCGTCAAAATTTCATGTAAAACAACCAACATGTTTGGCTCCCCTAATGCTTGGCAATTAGTGTTTGACCCTCCCTTCCATTGATTCATGGCTTCGTCCCTGTTAATGAGCACGAGCTCATTTGCTCCCGTGATGAACAATAATTTTCAAAACAACATGAAAAAAAGTCTAAAATTTTGAAAATTTTAGCACCAAAGATGCTCAAGCTTAAATGGTGCTTGGAATTTTTCATGGGGATTTGCATCGGTAGATCTTGGAAATATTTATATAAATCGAAGCTTTGAAAAAGGTTTGAAATTCAGATTTCGGAGCATTGTTTTTGTCTTTTTGCACCACAAAATTTTAAATGCACCTACAAAACTTTGAGCATCCTTGATGTAAAAAAGTTCAGATTTATGTGATTTTGCTCATATATTCTAGAGTTTACTGTTCATTCATAAGGAGACGAGCATGGTGTCAGCCAGCAATTACCATTGTGGGCAATGGAGTTTTCCCAGGGAGAGAAAAAGAGAGAAACAAGAATATGACTTCTCTCGCTGGATGAACTTTTTTGCAAATATTGATGTTTTTTCACATATAACTCACATTTGATGGGTCTAATTTATAGTCAAAGTTTAATTTTAAAATGTGTGCGCATCTTATGCAGGGGGGAAGTAGAATGCTTTGAAATTGATTCTAAAATAACGTACTTCATCAAGCAGTGCTAATTTCTTCCTTTTTAGCAAATCCCGATTGTGTGTGTGTGAAGTTGAAAAATCCCGTTCTGGCTGGCTTTGAATTCGACTCTAGTTTTCCGCTGGTTTGCACCGGAGGGCTATGGCACGGAAGGGAGGGACGAGAGGCGAGAGATGGATCTGGGAAACCGACACTTCTCTAGTCCCGATGAAACACTGCTTTCCGCTACTCGGAAAGGTGATAGAACAGCTGGCAAGACCTGCTAGCTAGCAAGCCCACCTTGGAGGAGTTGCCCGATGTACTACGACGTACGATGCATGTGCTCTCTACTGTAGTACAAAGAGGAAGCTTGCATGGATATGTAGTGTAGAACTGTAGAGCAACCCAAGCACCCATGCCTGCAACTAGTACCTCTGCATGCATGCAAGGATAAGTGATCCATGTAGAATAGAATAGAGTCCAACTTGATAAACACAACACTACTCATGGATAACAGCTAGCACAGCACAACACAGGAGGATACCAAGAAAGAGAGAGAGAGAGAGAGAGAGAGAGAGAGGAGATAACACATATGAACGGGAGCGACTACGGGTAAGTCGACTGATCTTATTTTTGGGTCAGACGACAAACGACACTTATGTTTGGTAGCCAGCCCATTCCAGATTCGCTATGCATGCACACATTTCGCACGAATGCATGATACTAGTGGTTGGGGCGCCACCGGGTGGCGCCGCTTGAGGCGTGCATGTGCGGTGGCAGGTAGGTGACAAGCAAACAGGCAGGAGAGTTGAGCGACTTAGTTTTGGGAAAATCTGATTTTACGGAGTACGTACCCACTAGGGTTTTTAGGGCTCATCTAAAAAACATTTGTTTTTCTGTTTTATAAGTCTCAATTCTACTACTAGTAGTAGTACCATCACATGTTGGATATCGAGGTGTGTTAGATCACCCGATGCAAGCAGTGTCAAGAGAAAACTCACCAATGCATATAGGAGTTCATGGAAATTTAGTGGTCATTCATGCATTCGTTCTAATTAATGCCTCGGTAAACATAACTTCTTGAGAAAAACGAGCGTACTAATTACTTGTGCAAACTAGGAGTACGAAATTAATTCGACCACTCACCGTCTACCTTGGTTGGAGATATTTTGAAATTGAGCCATAAACTGGAAAGGGGGGAGCAATAACTTTTGTCTCGATTACTATTTGTGGCCTTGTATAGATGCAAAATGTATTTTTTTATAGTGGCCTTGTATAAGTAAATGGAGGGAGTAGTAAAGGACATATACTCCAAACAATATGATAATCTCTCTAACCAAGGTAGTAGGGACGAGGAGTAAACGGAGGGAGTAGTAAAATTTTCTCCTCGTCATGCGAGCCACTGCGCGCGTGGGCGAGGGAGCGGGCGTAAGGCGTAGTAAGCAAGCTTCACCTCATCCTGCGAGCCACCGTGCCCGTGGGCGGGGGAGATGACGTACTAAGTAAGCTTCTCCTCGTTCTGCGAGTTGACGGGACACATCAAAAGTACTCCAGTGTATAGAGCCTTGCCTCTAAGGTAGGCCCCACATGGTTTGCCTCTTTTTTAACATAACGCGTCAAGTCGCAATTTGTTTATTCACCCGTGGTAGACGATCCTCCCTCCATCTAGTGGACAACCAGTACACGTGTGAAGTTACCACGTGGGCTGCCTTTTCGTACAGAAATGAGCTCCACCGTGTACCTGCGCGGGTGTGGTTGGGAAAGAGACGGGAGTATGTGCGCCGTGCGTGCACCTCTTCTCTTCGTGCACGTCCCCCACCTATGTGGGTGTGTGTGAGAGGGACTATAGAGATACAAACCTAGACATACTGCGCCGTCCATCCCCATGACTCCGCCCAGTCCGACCACCAGTCACCACCACGCCCCACTCCTCCTCACCTTATCTCTCATCTTTCTCCCTCCATTTTTATATACAAGGCCACTATCAAAATTACAATTTGCAGATATACAAGGCCACTAACACCAATCGATGCAATATTAATGGTGTTTGCCTCGTAGTAATACTAGCAAAGCAGGACATTAATTATCCCTTGCATGCATGCGGGAGTGTGAGCATTGGCTTGATGTGCATGAAAGAGAAGAATACACATTAATTTACACGGCAAACAAGGAAACAAGATGGCTTGCAACATTGAGTTAGAAGACATTAGTTTTTGCCTTGGTACCTGTAATATGGGTTTGTGGCCTTGTATACAAAAATGGAGTCCGATAAAATTCTCGAGATACCATTTATCCGATAAAATTCTCGAGCAATCATTAGTTTTTACATAATGGGATTACTCCTGCATGGGTCAATCACAACAGGTGTTTTGTAAAAAAATGCATCTTGATGTTCCGTGCAATGCACGGGCATCATGCTAGTCCATGAAAACAACACATGGCAAAATTCCACGACGAACGAGGGATTTGAATCTGTTGGGAGAGGCTGTTTGGATCTTGCCCGGGCTAGCCAAAATATTGGCGACCCTTTTGTCCACCGGTGTCTTTGCCACCGATGAACGAGGAATGGCTCGGGTTCTCATGCATCCTCCAGCGCGCATGTTGGAGACGAGCTCACACGAGCTGTGTTCTTTTTGTCCCACCACGCCGCCCGAGCCGCCCGCAGACTGCTACAAACATCAATGTTCTGCTTATCACAGATAAGATTGATTAATACCCGTAACAATCCATGTCCTTAACAAAGGGTGCATGCACGTATAGGTTGAGCGTGTGTCTTGCGTCGTTTGCTGTGTGCATGCAGGCGTGCGAGTGTTGCGTGCGTGCAACGGTACGTTTTAGTGTTGCATGCATGTGTGCGTACGTGCGTGTGTTCGTGAGTGCATGTGTACGCGTCAGTGTTGCATGCCTGCATGCGTGCGTGTGTTCGTTATGTGTACGTGTCAGTGTTGCACGCCTGCATGCATGCGTGTCTTGCGTGCGTGCATGTGTACATGCGGGGTGAGGCTACACGTCAGTCGACTGACTTTTTCATCTCTGGTCATTAGATTTTCCAACCGTTGGATACGAAATCAAGGGCCTGCAGTTTATCATCAAACTCCACCCCCCTGAGCCACCAGCCACCACCGGCCGAACCACCGGCCCGCACCGCCACGCCGCCCCGCCCGCCCCCAAACCACTCCTCACCGCCGGTCTGCCGCCGCATCGGCCATCCCTCTAGGCCCCCCGCGCCGAGCTTTTTCTCCGGCGATCCCCACCCCACCGCCCAATCAACGCGCCCCAACCGCCGGCGACTGCCAACCAGAGGTCCCACGACTTTGAGTACCCACCGACCACTAATTGATTACCATTTCTGTCCTTCATATACGCGCTGACGGGTGGGCCCTATGGTAATGTGCGCTGCTGAATGTGGACCGTTTGACTAGTCAATTGATCGTGTCATCAACAAATTACGGAGCTGTATGGTGAGCCAGTGACCGTATGATCACCCTAAAATGTATTTTATTAACACAGTACAGACTCAAACTACCATTTCTTTCTTTCATATACGGGCTGACAGGTGGGCCCCATGGTTACGCGCCCCGATGGTGCAACACTAGTTGCGCCACATGGAACGTTTGACTGGTCAATTGATTGTGTCATCAACAAAATACGGAGTCATACGGGTGAGCCAGTGACCGTATAATCATGACATGTATTTTTTTAACACGGTACAGACGCAAGGGCTCATATATACGCGCAAGCACTCACCGCTATAAGCGCACACACGCAGACCCTACCCCTATGAGCACCTTCGAGAGAGTGGGCCAGCATATGATCTTGAGATTTTACGAAGTCACCATAGGTGCCTCGTAGTCGAGTGGAACTTGTCCTCCCACTGAACGCACATCGCTGGAAAATACTGAAATTAAACCAGGATAAATGCGAGCACCGGGACTTTAACCCTTGTGGGCTCGAGAAACCACTGTCCTCCTAACCATCCAACCACATGTTGGTTAGCACGACAAAATGTATGTGGTGACCGTGATGAGCTTAGTCTGAAGTCCAGTGACCATATCGTGCTTTCGCTTCAAATACAATGACCGTAAGTGTCGTCAAAAAAATACAGAGCACGCATCAAATGCAAAGTCCGTCAGTGTCATCAAGAAAATATGGAGACGTATCGTGAGCTAGATACTGTATGATCACCACGAGAATGTATACGGTGATCATAATGAGCATATTCTAAACTCCAGTGACCGTATAGTGCTTTAGCTTGAAATACAGTGACCGTCATGCGTGAATGTGTCGTGGGCATGCATACTTTTAGAGGGCCGAGAGATAGTTTGTGTGCGTACGTGAAAGTGGTGTAGAAAAAGGGATGTCCGGTGGAGACAAGGAGAGATATACCCTTTGTTTGTCTTTCCCGTGACTAATATTTTAGGAGAATATATAAACATTCACAATGCAGACCAGATATTTTTGGATGCACCATGCAATTAACTTTCATGTATAACATTGTACTATTGTATATGCTTATTTTCTTAGCGGCCGATTGCGTGTGTGGTGTGGTGGGCACATCATTTCTAGTAGTGGTGGGTCAACATGAGGACTCATGGGTCGGTTCCATCCTACGCCACGTAGGTTGGATCGAGACACGTTATACGAAGACCCATGTGGAGGACTCGGCGTACAACATGAAGCTAGCTACCAGAGTCGCAGAGGACTCTATCCCCACTGGTGATAAGCCGACTATATATGATTTGTAACCCTAGGCCCCCAGTATGTTATAGAAGCTTGGGGGCTAGTTCGTCGATAGTATACACACACGCACAATGCCTGGTATTCACGTGTACTTTGTACACACCCCTATCACTAATATACAGTACCAGGAGTAGGCTTTTTCCTCAACTGCAAGGGTCCGAACTAGGGTAAAACTTTGCCTCGTATTACCATCCAGCCTAACAGTCAGGGATATCCTATCGAATGATATGATGGAATCATATCTGCCAACTACTAAGAGAGAGGTGTGTCTGGGGGGCAATGTGTGCGAGAGAGGCCTAAAGATAATGTGCGTGCGGGAGACACGTAGGCACATATATGCATGTGAGAGAAATAGTGTTTTCCAACTGAGATTAGTGAAAAGAGTGTTACATAGTAGTCAGAAAGAGAGAGAGATACAGAGAGAGCATGTGTGTGAGACTCCCCGACACCCCGAGAGAGATTGTGAGCATGTGTGAAAGAGAAATGCCGATGCATATAAAGTGTGTGCACTTATGCGGTAGATAGAGAGATATATAGTGCGTTTGTGAGAACGGGCCGGGGCATAGTGCATCTACGTGTAAAAGGCGGTTCTACGCATTAAGTTAAAATATAAATGGCATTATTATTTTTGGATGACATCATGAATTTTGCAAATTGCGTATGGACGAAAATCGGTCTATCAGACACCCATACTCTATTGAATTCTAGCATGTGCATGTATTTATTTCATATTATCGATCCATAGAGTGAGAGCGGTTTGAAATACAGCCAATGGATGCTTTTGCAATTCATATATAAACATTAATTAGTGCACTCCATGTTGTTAGTGTGAAGCACTTTATACATTTGTCACTTGCATGGATACATTCCAAATTGCTAGCTACAAAATAGAATACATGTCGAATTCAACATAAAGGGGGTTTCTAAGATTCGAATTCATAGGAAGTGCATTCAGCTATTTGAACCTGAGATAATGGCATTTGTAAATCAGATGTAAAAGGGGGCATCAACCTTTGTTGTGCGTTTGAACATGCTATATATATATTAATACGCATGTCTAACTTTTTTTTGCAACCAAGGAGATTATATCTGGAACCATGCATGAACTGAGGTAAGTTGCATATTTTTTAATATATACTCGTGTACAATGTATATTCAAATGTACCACCTCCATTTCAAAATAATCATAGCTTTAGGATTTTCAAGAGTAAAGATTTGTGAAGTTTGACAAATCCAGAATGTTTAATTCAAGAGAACCGAAAACGTTAATGCTTCTGCTCCCAAATATTGAACGAAGCGCCAAATAGGCCTCTGGTCACCCGAAACCGCGCGAGACTAATGTTTGGTGGTAGGACATTACTGTCCTAACTCTGGCCCGTGTAGCCTATCGGCCCGATGTCCAAAGGTATAAACTGGGGTAGGTTTGTAACTTCACCAAGACGCCAGTCTCAACTGCCTCCGAGAAGCAGTCATACGCCGTGGGTGTCTAAACACCCATGCGCTCGGCCGAAATCTATCCCGCCCACATTTGGGACACCTGAGATTACTGTCCTACCCCGAACCCGGAATATGTCCGAAATTTTAGATGGGGGCAAAGTTTGTAACTTTCCCAAAATTTCAAACAAGCGCGTCCCAAACCGAAACATTGTTCCCCCTTAGTTCCCTGCCTCCCTCCGTTTCCCCATTCATACTCCGTGGGCGCCAAAATGTCCTCTCCACCAGCCGCGAAACCACAGCCTCCTCCGTCCTCCACCCCATAACGCCCAATCCACCGCCGCCCAACTCCATCACGCCGGAGCCGGTACCCCGACGTCGTCGTCCAACGCAACCGCAACTGCAACACCCTCAAGGACTTAGCAGCTGAAGCCGAGGTAGAGCTGCCTCCACGACGCCGACGTGCGCCATACCAGAACCACTCCGACCACGCCGTCCTGCGCCTCACTGCTGCCGCTCCACTGTCGCAACCGTCCACCGCACCGGAGCTGTTCCCGCTACGCCATCGTTCGCCGCCTCGGATCTGCTTCCCCGCCGCCGACAGACGTCCACCGCACCATACTCAACAACTTGGCCATGGGTTCGTCCAAGGCTGCACCGTCCTCCACAACTTCTCGTTTCCAGTGAACCATAAGAAGATCGTTGGAAAACAGAAGGAGGACATAGCACTGCCAGCAGAAAGAGGTACTCCTCTTCCCTTATTCGTGCAAACCTTACGTCTCTGCTCACACCGTATTCATCCCACGAAAGAAACTAGTTGAGCGCTTCTTACTGCATCTTCTTCGTGATACTAAATGCACAAGGTTTCCTCCCTTTACTATTTCACCTTTGCTAGAGGTTAGTAGCCCGCCTGGATTTCAATTCAGGGTCAGTCAAACCGCAATTAAAAGAAGCAGCACCCGCTTAGGCGCGCGGAGCACCTAGTCCGCCTGTTCGCCGGGGAAGTGACGCATCGGTGTCTATCATAGGGGAATGGGGCACAGGAGCTGCTTGCACCCGATCTGGAGGTCGGCGGGGCTTGAATGGATTGCCGGGGGCGGTGCCAAGCACGGCGGTGCAGTGAGGTCGAGGGGAGGGCGCAGGCAGGGGACTGGGCCGGTGGTCGCTGCCGTTTCGAGGAAGATCGTCAACACTGACTGGCTGGAGGTAGATGAAGGCGATCTGCCCGTTCTTTGTACATCGGACGGTGTAGAAAAAATGGTCTGACCTATTTGTTTTCAGTCGAATGTTATTTTCATAGAATCCTGTAGTAATTTAGTGTGCCATGCATGTTGTAGAGCTATCATATGTCTCCCGTCATTTATTTCTCACCGACCTGCTATCTGCAACCTTTACACTGTACGAATTGTGCACACACTTCCCCCATACTCACACTATTGTTTTTTTATGCATGGGTATTTCAGACTCTGACGCAGTGTTGATGAATGCTGAAAAGAAAAGACAGAAGTCGCTCCAGTGTAATTCGAAGATAAGCACTAAGGGTTTCAGCGCTCTAAAGGATGCAGTGTCAGCAGTTGGAGACAGTAAACGTAGTTCTGCAGTTGATGATCTCAATTGCCACACACAACCATCCCAGGTGCTTGCTTTAACTTTGCGCTGTCAAATGTGGTTGCATGTTGCATATGGTGTCTAGCTTGTATTGCTTCCAATTTGGTTAAATTACATCTGCTTACTTTACACATTATACCTTTGATAATGACATGCCTTCCTATTTTTGATACATACTACATATGTCTACTAACCATGTTCGTACATCAAACTAATGCTCTTTTGTATCCCTCGTCAATCACTTATGATGAGACAGTCACCCGGGTGGGTTACTGTGAGACGCCATACTCGTTTAAAGAGTGCAGTGTCATCCTCCCCACATGATTCTCAAGAAACAGCAAGGCTAAATGAAGATAGTCAACGTAGCTCTCTAGTTGATGACTGCAATTCCCCCACACCACCATCACAGGTGCTTGCTCTAACTTCGCAGTGTGATATGTGGTTGCATGTTGCATATGGTGTCTACCTTGTAATGCTTCTAATTAGGGTAAATTGCATCTGCTTAGTTTACACATTATACCTGTGAATATGACATGCCTTCCTATTTTTGGTACACACTACATCTATGTGTTAACCTTGTTCTTACATGAAACTACCTCTCTTCTGTATCCTGCATCAATCACTTACGATGAGTCACCTTTATTCGTTGCATATTGCACATTATTTCTAGCCTGTTGCCATGTATTGCTTCTAATTTGGTCAAATACATTTGTTAGGGCACCCTTTTAATTTGGCAGAGTGATATTGGTTTCATCTTTCATATGGTTTCTAGCTTGCATTGATTCTAACAAGTTCAAGCACCTTGTGCTTAGTTTACACTTTATACATCATACATGTCAATATGTCACGCCGTCCTGTTTTTCATACATATTCCATCCTCCTATCATGCGGCTGCCTTACATGAAAGTAGTGTTCGTCAGTATCATGCATCAATGAGTTCTGAAGAGAAAATTTTATTCCTTTTTCTTGTGGGTTTGACTTGACAAGGCAAAATCAAGAAAGAGGAAGGAAAAGAGTAAGGAAGGCGATGATTGTGGTCCTCTGCAGCAACGTAAATGGAGCATCTGTACCGATTCTCCTTGTACTGATAGTGCATTACAAGGTCCAAGTCTCCGCTCCCCTACTCCACCATCCAAGGTGCTTGCTCTAACTTGGCAGTGTGATATCTGGTTGCATGTTGCATATGGTGTCTAGCTTGTATCTCTCCTAATTAGTGTAAACTGCATCTGCTACATGATACGTGTGAATATGACACACTTTCCTGTTTTTGGTACATACTATATCTGTCTATCACACCATGTTCTTACATAAAACTACTCTTCTTGTGTATCCTGCATCAGTCACTTATGATGGAACACCTTTAAGTTGGCAGTGTGATATTGGTTTGCGTCTTGAATATGATTTCTAGCATGTATTGCTTCTAGTTTGATGAACGCCACCTATGATGAGACAGTTTTAACTTGGCAGAGTGATATTGATTGCACCTTTCATATGGTGTCTAGTTTGTAGTGCTTCTAATTTGTTGAAGTGCCTTCTGCTTAGTTACCACATCATAGGTGTGAATATGTTAAGCCGTCCATTTTTTCGTACATATTTCATCCTCGTATCATGACTTTGCCTTTCATCAGAGTAGTGTTCGTCAGTATCATGCATCAATGAGTTCTGAAGAGCAAATTTTATTCCTTTTTCTTGTGGGTTTGACTTGACAAGGCAAAATCAAGAAAGAGGAAGGAAAAGAGTAAGGAAGGCGATGATGGTGGTCCTTTGCAGCAATGTAAATGGAGCATCTATACCGATTCTCCTTGTGCTGATAGTGCATTACAAGGTCCAAGTCGCCGCTCCCCTACTCCACCATCCAAGGTGCTTGCTCTAACTTGGCAGTGTGATATCTGGTTGCATGTTGCATATGGTGTCTAGCTTGTATTGCTCCTAGTTAGTGTAAACTACATCTGCTTAGCTTACACATGATACGTGTGAATATGACACGCTTTCCTGTTTTTGGTACATACTATATCTGTCTATCACACCATGTTCTTACATGAAACTACTCTTCTTGTGTATCCTACATCAGTCACTTATGATGGAACACCTTTAAGTTGGTAGTGTGATATTGGTTTGCGTCTTGAATATGATTTCTAGCATGTATTGCTTCTAGTTTGATGAACGCCACCTATGACGTGACCGTTTTAACTTGGCAGAGTGATATTGATTGCACCTTTCATATGGTGTCTAGTTTGCAGTGCTTCTAATTTGTTGAAGTGCCTTCTGCTTAATTACCACATCATAGGTGTGAATATGTCAAGCCGTCCATTTTTTCGTACATATTCCATCCTCGTATCATGACTTTGCCTTTCATCAGAGTAGTGTTCGTCAGTTTCATGCATGAATGAGTTCTGAAGCACGAATTATATTCCTTTTTGTTGTCGGTTTGACCTCACAATGGAAAATCAATAAAGCTGAAGGAAATTGGCAAGGCATTGGATGATGGTGGTCCTTCCGAGCAACTGAAACGGAGGTTCTCTACAGATTCTACTCCGCCATCCTCCCAACAAGATTCGCAAGACAACGCAAGGCTAGACAATCAACGTAGCTGTGTAGATGATGAGACATGTCCCCTACTCCACCATCACAGGTGCTTGCTCTAACTTGGCACTATTATATGTGGTTTCATGTTGTGTATGATGTCTAGCTTGTATTGCTTCTAACTTTGTTGAATTGCATCTTCTTACTTTACACATAATGCCTGTGAATATGACACGTGTTCCTGTTTCTAGAACATACATGTACATGATGAGCACATCTCCCCTACTCCACCATCACAGGTGCTTGCTCTAACTTGGAACTATTATATGTGGTTGCGTTTTCCGTATGATGTCTAGTTTGTATTGCTTCTGATTATGTTGAACCTGCGTAGCTTACAACTTATACCTGCAACGATCACTTACCCATAAGACACATTTAACTTGGGACTGTGATGTAGGTTGCATCTTGCATTGTCTTCTAGCTTGTACTGCTTCTAATTTCTTGAAATGGCACTTACGACGAGACACTTTTTACCTGATAGAGTGATATTGGTTGCATGTTCATATGGTGCCTAGCTTTCATTTCTTCTAATTTTGTTGAAATGCCTTCCGCTTACAGTTTTTTCATACATATTCCATCCTCCTATCATACGTGTGAATATGAAACGCTGTCTTTTTTGTATATATTCCATCCTCCTATCCTGCGCTTTCCTTACATCAAAGTAGTGTTCGTCTGTATCATGCATCAACCAGTTATGCAGAGCTAATTTTATTCATCTTCTTGTGGTTTTGACTTCATAAGGCAATATCAGAAAATAGGAAGGAAAAGTGTAAGTTAGGGGATGTTGGTGGTCCTCCGCACCGATGCAAACAGAGACTCTCTAGATTTTCCACTGCTACTGCTAATGAAGTTGAAGTCCCAAGTCTACATGATGAGTTAATCTCCCGTACTCCACCATCGCAGGTGCTTGCTCTAAGTTGACAGTGTGATAATTGGTTTCATGTTGCATATGTTGTCTAGCTTGTATTTCTTCTATTTTGATTAAATTGCACCAGCTGAGTTCATACGTTATACATGTCCATATGACATGGCGTTCTGTGTCTAGAATACACTGCATCTATCTATCATACCATGTTCTTACATCAAAGTACTGCTGTTGTGTATCCCGCATCAGTCACTCATGATTGGACACTTTTAACATGGCAGTTTGATAGTGGTTGCATCTTGCATTGATTTCTGCGTTGTACTGCTTCTAATTTTTCAAATTTCCACTTATGACAAGACACTTTTAACTTGGCAGAGTAATATTGGTTGCATCTTTCATATGGTGTCTAGCTTGCATTACTTCTGTTTTCTTGAAAATCCTTCTGCTTAGTTTACACATTGTGGCTGTGAATATGTCATGCCATCCTGTTTTTCTTACATATTCCATCCTCATACGGTTGTCTTACATCAAAGTATTGCTTGTCTGTATCATGCATCAATGAGTTCTGAAGAGCGATTTTATTCTTTTGTGTTGTGGGTACGACTTGACATGGCAAAGTCAAAAAAGAGCAAGGAAAATAATATAGTAGGGAGTGGTGTTACTCGTCGGGTGAAACGAAAAAGGATCTGCTGTCCAGATTCTGCTGGTACTTATAGTGCAGTAGAAGGTCCAAGTCCACCGGCTAATTCTACAAACACAGTATCACCTGCTCCACCAGCTGCAGCATCCGCTTCAACTATACCAGCTTCTCAACGAGTTACTCGTTCGTTTGCTCCGGAACTGCCAGTTCCCAAGCTGCCTTCACACCTAACACTACTTCCGAAGCACTGCTGACACAACAGGACTTGGCAAGATCAGTTGAACCTCATGAGCATCAACACCAAGACGGTACCTGACCGAGTCAAGTTGCAGTTGCATGCTCCTTTATATGTACTCTAACAGTTTGATGTACACTAACACTTTCCATATTCGTTGTTGAACTAGCACCACGACGTAAGCGGAAACAGACATCACGGATAATGCATGACAGATTAACAAAATCTAAAGGAGGAAGAATGGAGAGCCATTTTGGGGTAGGTTTAAAAAGGCCACGTGATGCTACAAAGTCAGCCAAGTTAGTATCAGAGGCAGCCGTTGCCGTTAGGTGTCATGCACGTATCCTCCCAACATGGATGCAGTACAGGAATGAGAAAGACAATACCCAGTTTAACACCTTCCTTGACCATTTATCCGTAAGTAATGTTATTCATCGTAATTAGTAATATTGTCTTGCTCTGTCCCATACTTTCTAGCATCCTCCTAATAAGACTCACATTCTTTTTTCAACAGATGAGGTTCAAGTTGGATCCGAAAGATGATGCAACTAAACAAGCATGCACTCATGTTTTTCAGTCTGCTCTGCGACAGTATTGGTACCACCTTAGAAATCTCACTTTGAAGGCAAGGCTAACAATGAAATCGCCCAAACATCTCCAGTGGAATATATTATAGATGAAGACTGGACAGCCCTCGTTAAACACTGGTCTAATCCAAAGTATTAGGCAGGCTATATGTATTTGATCAGACCACATATTGAACTTGTATTTATGTATGTGCCTTACAAGTGTATCTTCTTCTAGGCTAACTGTTTGAAGAACAAGACCAAACGTTCTAAAGTGAAATTCCAACAGACAACAGGATCTCGTAGTTATATTGCACACTGCGAGGCTCTTGTAAATAGCTGTACTTCCTTTTTTTTCTGTGCCATATTATCGTATCTATATTGACTTGTTCCAAATACAGAGGAAAGCCTGTGTGGACCAAAAAGAACCTGAACCGAATGTAGTGCAAATCTTCAAGGATTGCCACACCAGCAAGATGAAGGGCATGAGCACACCAGTTCAAGCCGCTGTTGTAAGTCCTTACTCCTCCTGCCTTTGAACTGATTGGTACTGTGATGTGTTCATTTAACTACTTGGTTTGCAGCCAATGTCAGTTACTCTGTTCTCTTTTATACACAGTTGTCTTAACGTATCATTTCACCTTACATGGTTTAAAAGAGATGAAGGATATTCTTTTGGTCTTGATCTGTATTCTAGTTGTTATGTTCACGTGCGCACACAATGATAAAATAGCCTATTTGTTTTATATCTGTTTGCCCATGATATGAATGATGTCATACTATGTTCATCCTACTTTAAACCATGTCTCTATATCCTTAGATGTCAACGAATGTGAGGAAATAGACAATACAGTAGGCATGCTTCATGGACATATGTTCCAAAAGTGATTTTATTATGTAGTTGGCACTACAATACATGCTATTGTATTACAGTAGTTCACCAAAATAAGTTATGTATAAACGTGTAACCTACTTTGTTTGTTTTTGTCTCATTAGTAACTTATCTGGTACAATAATCTACAAGTTCAAACTTTCAGGAAGCTATGGGAAAAATGATTGAACAGCCACAACCACCTGAAGGTGACGAGGCTACCACAGGCACAATGCCACCTCTTGCTGCAGTGTGTCAGTATCTCTCCACTAACAGTGCAAAAAGCACCTTCCTGCGTAATTCTGGGTTGGTTGTCAAGGTAACCTCGTCCAAATCGCCTACTGAACAAAATCTTCCTGCTAGACAGAGTGATATATCTGTGCTCCAGACACAAGTCCAATCCCATAGGGCGTTGTTTTGGAAACAAGAATAGTGGTTGACAAATGTCGTCAAGATATGAATGGTTTTGAAACCAGACTATCAGACATTCACTTCGTTGTTCAAGAGCAATGGCGGAAAAAGGTGAAGATCGTGCTGCTCCATCAGATTCTATAGCCTGAAACATTAGCACTCAGGTCAAATGATCTGTGCTTCTATACATCTGATGGTGCTTTTATCTGCAAGGACTATAAACTTTATGCCAACAAGCCTTTTGTTGTGATACAACATTTATGATGCTGCCAAAGGCTGCAATAATTACGACGCTATTTTTGTATAGTGTAGGTTTATCTTAGTAATGTATTCGTCTGAAAGCTTCGTAGGAGCCCAACATGGCAACATTCGTCGGGCCCATTCCAATTAGGCTAAAAATGATCATGGGCCGAAATTTGCATGTAGCCCACTAAAAATATCTGGGCCTAAATCAGCATAAGATTTCATATTTTTCTGGTAGGCCTGTGCCCATACTGGGCCTTTAACAGGCCTAAACATAATTTGGGCCCTCAGTAACAATAGGCTGTTTACACGTGTAAATATCTCGAGCCCATAAAAAACATGGGCCTTTAAAAGACCGAAAGTGAGATTGGGCCCATTTACGATGCGGATCTTTCACAGGCCGAAATTCGGACGGGCCGTAAATGCGCCGACCTAATACACGGGCCTTTAACAGGCCGGAAGTTCGGTCGGGCTAGATTATTGTCGTTTTTATATGGGCCGTTAATGGGCCCGATGTGACATTGGGCCACATATGGCCCATGGATTTCGTCCGACGTTAACAGGCCGAAAATCACAACAGGCCGAAAGTGGCCCAAATCTATAGTGGGCCTCTAACAGGCCGAATGTCAGACATGGCCGAATATGACCCAAATCCTTCACGGTCGTTTATGGGCCGAAAGTTTCAATGGTCTGTAAATGGGCCCAAATGAAGCAGGACCTTTAACAGGCCGGAAATACACTGGGCCGTAATTCGGCTCATATACTTAGCTGACTGTTAACGGGCCAGAAGTGACCATGAGCCGCGATGATGACAATTTTAGGACTGGCCGTTGACGGGCCGATTTGACACTAGCCGTACGTGCCTTAACTGAGAATGTTGGGCCTTTAGCTGGGCCGGCCCATTATGGTCTGCAAAATCTCGCGGGCCTTTAGCTAGGCTGGCCCATTATGGCCCGCAAAATCTCACGGGCCTTTAGCTGGGCCGGCCCATTATGGCCCGCAAAATCTCGTGGGCCTTTAGCTGGGCCGGCCCATTATGATACGCAAAATCTCGTGGGCCTTTTGCTGGGCTGGCACATTATGGACCGCAAAATCTTGTGGGCCTTTAGTTGGGCCGGCCCATTTAAACTTCATGGGCCACTTTTGGGCCGGTCCACGTGTCAGCATATCATAGGCGCATCTCGCCCATTGGATGAGTGACACCTATGCCAACGCGAAGCTGACACGTGTTTCCGTCCGCCAATCAGAATTTTACACGTGGAAAATCCCCATTGGTCAGGGCTGTTAACGGGTTATCGGATCCAAAACCAGACCCGATAGCTTAACGGCGTTCTGTTACGGTGGATGCCATGTGTCGGTCACCCTTGATGAAAGCACTTCTGTGACGCGTGATTTGTCGTCATGGAAGTGGACACTTCCGTGATGATAATTTTGGTAATGTCATGGAACACTACTACGACAGCACAGGTATGACTATCTTCATTCTCTCATAAATTTGTCATGGATGTACATGCATGACAGAAAACGTGACCTACTATGATAAACACGTATCATCACGGAAGTGTATTTTTTTTGTAGTGCCTCAAGCTGAACCCTGAGAAGTGTGACTTCGGCGTTGCGTCTGGCAAACTTCTCGGGTTCTTTGTTTCGCAGCGTTGGATCGAGGCAAACCAGACAAGATCAAGGCTATCGAGCAGATTGAGGTGCCCAAGCGGATCAAGGATGTGTGTCGGCTCACTGGCTGCGTTGCCGCCATGAGCCGATTCATCTCCAAGTCTGCCGAGCGCGCCCTTCCCTTTTCAAGATTTTGAAAAAGGCGGGCCCAATGGAGTGGACCCCGGAGGCCGAAGCGGCACTGCAGGATCTGAAGAAATACCTCTCTTCTACACCAGTACTGGTGGCGCCTAAACTGCAAGAGCCGTTGCTGCTGTATCTGGCGGCGACGAATCAAGTGGTCTGCGCCGCGCTGGTGGCGCAGAGGGAGGTCGACGAAGAGGCAGTCGCTACGGCAGGACCGGCGGATGGCAAGTCAGAGATTCCCCCGGCAGGGCCTGGTGCCGGCAAGGCAAGGCCTCCGGCGGAGTCTGACGCCATCAGGACAGGGCCCGCGCAGCCAAATGAAGTGGTGCAGAAGAAGATGATGATGCAGCACCCAGTTTACTTTGTCAGCTCCCTCTTGCAGGGGGCTAGGTCAAGGTACTGCGGTGTGCAGAAATTGCTCTTCGGCCTCCTTATGGCCTCAAGGAAGGTGCGTCATTACTTCCAAGCCAACGAGATCACTGTCGTCACCCGCCTCCCATTGCAACGAATACTGCACAACCCAGACGCAACTGGAAGGATTGTGGAGTGGGCCTTGGAGTTATCAAGCTTTGGGTTGAAGTTTGAAAGTACTTCAACAATCCAAAGTAGAGTCCTGGCGGAGTTCATTGCAGAATGGACCTCAACGCCTGATGAAGAGATCCAGGAGACCACTCTCCCCGGCAAGGAAACAACTCGTGACTGGATTATGTACTTTGACGGGGCTTTCTCACTGCAAGGCGCCGGTGCTGGTGTGCTGCTTGTCGCACCCACCGGAGAGCACCTCAAGTCTGTAATCCAGATGCACTTTCCCAGGGAGATGTCCACCAACAACACTGCTGAGTACGAGGGGTTGCTCGCCGATCTCAGGATCGCGGCAGACCTTGGGGTTAAGAAGCTCATCGTCAGGGGTGATTCGCAGCTTGTCGTCAGACAAGTTAACAAGGATTATCAGAGCCCGTTGATGGAGGCCTACGTAGATGAGGTGAGGAAGCTGGAGGAGCGCTTTGACGGTATACAAGCGGAGCACGTTCCCCGTGGGGAGAACGACATCACCAATTACCTGTCAAAGCGCGCTGCATTCAAGCTACCTGTGGAACCAGGTACTTTTTTGCTTCGGTTAACTCAACCATCCGTCGAACCATCAACGGAGCAGAAAAAATGGAGGAAATCAGGCCCCGGCAAGTACTTTCCCGCTGAGCCCCCGGGGGCCGCTGGCAAGGGTGTTGCCGTGGATTCTGAGCCTGCCGAGGAGCGACTGACTCCGGCAGGCCGTCAAGCCCTGGCCATAGAGACGGCCGCTCCCATGGTAGAAGAAATTCCTTTGGTCCTTGCCGTCGAGCCCCAGGCTCCGGCATGGGCACAACATATCGTCCGATTCCTCCAAATAGGGGAGCTTCCTGAGGAGCGGGAAGAAGCGGAGAAAGTAGCCCGTCGGTCTGCTATGTATCAGTTCATCGATGACGTCCTGTACAGGAAGAGACCGAACGGTGTGAAATTGAAGTGCCTTCCCCAGGAGGAAGGACTGGAGCTGTTGGCGCAGATACACAGAGGCATATGTGGCTCCCACATAAGGTCGAGGGCCCTTGCCGGCAAGGCATTCCGGCTGGGTTTCTTCTGGCCCACTACCCTCCAGGATGCAACAGCACTAGTAACCAAGTGTGAAGCATGTCAGTTCCATTCGAAGAAGCTTCATCAACCAGCTCAAGCCCTTCAAACAATTCCTCTTTCCTGTCCATTCTCGGTCTGGGGGCTCGACATCCTGGGCCCTTTCCCCCACACTGTCGGGGGCTTTGAGTACTTGTACGTTGCGATCGACAAGTTCACAAAGTGGCCGGAGGTGGAAGCAGTGAGGAAGGTGACAACACAGTTAGCCGTCAAGTTCTTCAAGGGGCTAGTTTGCCGTTTTGGTGTGCCAAACAGAGTCATCACCGACAACGGCACACAGTTCACAAGCCACACCTTCATGCAATACATCCAAGACCTCGGCAGCAAGGTCTATTTCGCTTCCGTGGCACACCCACGGAGCAACGGCCAGGAGGAGAGGGCAAATGCTGAAGTGTTGTGAGGCCTGAGGACAAAGACTTTTGACAGGCTGCACAAGAGCGGAAGGCACTGGATTGATGAGTTGCCGACAGTTCTTTGGTCGATCAGGACGACACCAAATCGAGCCACCGGCCAGACACCCTTTGCCCTGGTATACAGAGCAGAAGCAGTTCTCCCCACGGAACTCATATACGGGTCACCTCGAGTGCTCGCTTACGACGAGCTTGAGCAAGAGCAATTGCGGCAAGATTACGCAACGCTCCTTCAGGAAGATCGTCTTTGGGCGGCTGTGAGAGCAGCACGCTACCAGCAAGCCTTGTGCAGCTACCATAGCCACAAGGTTCATGCCCGAAGCTTTGAGGAACGCGACCTTGTTCTTCGGCGCGTTCATCGGCCAAGAATTCCAACAAGTTGACGCCGAAGTGGGAAGGCCCTTATCGGGTAATACGAGTCACCAGGCCCGGCGCAGTCCGCCTGGAGACCGAAGATGCTATTCCAGTGAGCAACTCCTGGAACATTGAACATCTTCGCAAGTTTTACCCATAAGGCGCGGTTGCCGGCCCCCCCGGCAAACCACCTTTTGTACAAAGCCTTGCCGACAAGGCATGTAACCCTCTGTACAAAGCCAGGCGCAGACCCCGAGCATAAATAAATGAAGCGCTGGCGCCCTAAGTTATAGCATGCATGCAAGGTTAAGTCTCTCCCTCGGTTAGGGTTGATAGTGCTTAGCGGCGACTAACCCCTAGCCTAGAGGTAGAGTGTGCGTCTTTCTGTCCTCTTTGGTTCGCAGGGCACATGGACACTTCTGCTGAGCCACTTGGAAGGGAGAAAACGAACCGGTGCTCTGGCCCCAGCAAGCCAAGACTGCCGGGGGCTGGAGACACAAGGATCCAACCACGGAAAGCCAAGGTTGCTGGGGGATGCGGATTCAGATAAGTCTTTCATCCCCTGTTATGCATTTTCGTATGGAACTGGGACATGTGAAACCTCGTTTATATTCTTAAACCACCATGCTCCCCTTTTCCTGTGCCCAAGAGCTACCCCCTGGGTCGGAACTTGGTCGTAGTCGCAGTGGCAAGAAAATGAAGGAGGGGCCTAACTCTACTTTGCCCCTGCCTCCGCCAAGAGCGTGAGAATGGTCGACTAAAGTGGCGGGACGGCGAGGCCTGTTGCCGCGCGACAATGTTTATCTTAAAAATAACAAGGATTCATTCCTTGGCATGGGCCTCGCTCACGCACAAAGAACCCGATAAGCACCCTTTTTCATTAAAAACATCCCATACAGGTACAGTTCATACGGAATAAAAACGTGAGCAAGGGGATTACAAGTTTTAAATCTAACAAGTGCCCGCAGGCTTACAAAAAAAAGATAAGATGCCCGTAATCCCTTTCTTGTCCCTCTCCTCAGGAGATGGAACAAGGTAGCAGGATGGCAAAAGGAGCGCCTAGGCGAGGTGCGAGAAGAAGAAGGCACCAAGAGAGCATCCCGATGCGGGAGCTGGAAGATGAGGCAGCGGCCCGACAATATGGGACGAAGGCGTCGGTGCCCGCGTACTCCGACTTGACGGCTGCCGGCCGCCTTCTTCGCCCTCTCCGGCCCTCCTACGCCAGCCGCCCAAGGAGGCGATGGGGAACGCGCCGATGGAGAGCTTGACGAGGAAGGCCCTCGGCAGGGTGCATGGCCGAGGGAGGGGCGACGAGGTCAGTCGGAGTCTGGGTCGGCATCCTGCCGCTCGATGCCCTCGTCGTCGCTGTCACTGTCCTCCTCGTCACTCCCGCTCAAGGAGGAATCTTCATCGTCGGAGGAGCTCTCCACACCGCACTTCAGGTGAGTTCCAAGATCTCCGAAGACCTTGGCGGAGAGCAGGCCATCCTCCATAAACTTGAACTAGAGGTCGAGCCCCGCCGTCAGGCTGTGGATGCGAGCGAACGTTTTCCATCCGCGACAAAGGTACATGACGTGAGGAGCGGGGAAATCAACGTTGACCCGCGTGCCGTCATTCCCGCAGCCCCTCATGGGCAACCTGAGGGTCTGCGGTGGATCGAGCTCCATCTCCCGAGAAAATGGGGTAGGGAGACGGAGGCGGCGACGCCATGGCCGGCGCAGCCTGATGAAGAACTCGCGGGGCTGGTCCCCGACGTGGCCCTCCATCGGGGGATGCATCGCCGGCGGGGGCGAGGCCGGAGCGCCGCCCCGTCCTCCTCTTCCCCGAGCGCCACGGCAACCTCAGCCTCGCCCCCTCCCCCTTCCTCTCGTGGCCGGCTCCGCCGCCACGAGTTCTTGGGAAGGAGGGACGCGCTGTCGGGCAACAACCCTTGCTGCCACCGTTGAATGGCCGACGCCTCCTCTAGCCATGGCAGACGGAAGAAAGAAGCCAAAGTGAATGGGGATGGATGATAAAAGGATGTGGGATGCCGTTTCCCTCCGCCTTCTTATAAAGAGGTGGGGTCGGGACTCGGCCGCCCGCTCGGCCAATTCGGCCATCGGGGGCGCAGTGAATCGAGACTGACCCGCTGCCCCAATCAGCGATGGCCTGGTTTCCCGCCTCCACCGCCTGCCACCTGCATGGAGGACACGTGGCGAGCAAGCAGAATTGAGAGGACGGGTGAGGCGACCGTTCCCCACCCCGTGATCGTGGGGCACGGACGCCTTGAAGGCCACGACCCGAGTCCGCCCGAGTAAATGAGCCGCGCCTCTGCGCCTTCCTCTTTTTTGGGGAAGGCGCGAGCCGCCTCTTTACCATGATGTGACACATGCATGTGGGACTCACCCCACACATGACCCCCATGTCACGCACGACCCTCCACGTCGCGCGTTCAACGCGGGTCGTGGGGAAGTGCAGCGGACGAAAAGTTACTGCGGTAAAATCCGCCCCACCTGCCCGCGCACCGTTCTGGGCCTAGCCCAACAACGCATCGCGCTTATGTGTGGCCCAGGCCCGGGGGCTCCCGTCGGTGTACAAAAGTAGGGGCTCTCCGTTTGACCCCTTTACTTGTGCACGGGCAGTCAGAGCCGCGCCCACGGCCACACTTAACAAGGCAGAGGAGGGAAGCCGGAGAGAAGCCGAAGCACAGGACGAACAAGGCAACGCCAAGACCAGGAGCACCAAAGAGCAAGAGGGCGAGGTGGACTCCCCCGGCAAGGCCCTTGCCAGGACGACCTCTGCGGTCCCGGCAAGAGCTTTGCCGGGGCAACTTGCCCAACACCAGCAGAGCGAGCCACCCTTGAGCCCAAGGGTTCCAAATGCCGTCGACAACTACATTGGAACCAGGGCTCGGGAGGCACCTCCGTGGTGGCATGTAGATCTTTGTCAAGATCATAAATACACAGGATCAGATGAGGACCAGAAGACGGCGACCCTCGGTGGGATCCTAGCCGAGGAAATCCACGAGACCCCCGGCAAGGTCCTTGCCGGGGACGACCACGACGCCACGGCAAGACCCTTGCCGGGGCCCTGGCAAGACTCTTGCGAGGACACCAGCGGGGCCGCATCCAGGCCCACGTTTGCCAAGATACCACTGTCGTTCCCATGCAGCTACTAGCTCAACCAGCTGGGCAGGCACCTGCGTGGCGACAAGCGGCCTCTACACCGACCCAGCAAGCACCTGCGTGGTGGCATGCAGATTTTCATGACGGCTCCACCACCGCGCCACCTCAGCAGCCTGCCTGCCTACATGGCGCTGCACGCATCGCTGGCCCGGGCGAGTGTCGAAGCGAGGCGGAGCGGCGATGGACGGGACGAGCCTCATTCCCGTCCCCGATAAAGCAAGGGGACACCTAAGTAGCACATTTAAAGCGCTTTGTCCCGTAACGCCGGGCGATAAGCTCGCGCACTGTAGACCTTTCCACCTCCTGTGTGCCACTGTGGCGACCCCTTTTGCCTATAAAAGGAGGCCCGAGGCGACCACGAGAAGGATTTTGGCTCTTTGGAACTACGCAGCCACCGTAGCTAGTTCGAGAGCTCAAGAACACTCTGAAATACACACCAGAGCAGGACTAGGGTATTACGCATCCTCGTGGCCCGAACCTGGGTAAACAATCTTTGTGCTAGCTCCTGAACCTGCTCTTCTCACAACCCCATGCCCGCCAACCGTAGAAGGGATTCCAGTGATCCCGTAGGTGTCGTTTCCCCCGACGGAGATTGAGCTAGGTATTAAGATACCGACGATCTCGGGCGAGTAACATACCGATGACAAAGGGAACAACGTATGTTGTTATGCGGTTTGACCGATAAAGATCTTCGTAGAATATGTAGGAACCAATATGAGCATCCAGGTTCCGCTATTGGTTATTGACCGGAGACGTGTCTCGGTCATGTCTACATAGTTCTCGAACCCGTAGGGTCCGCACGCTTAAAGTTCTGTGACGATCGGTATTATGAGTTTTTGTGTTTTGATGTACTGAAGGTAGTTCGCAGTCCCAGATATGATCACGGACATGACGAGGAGTCTCAAAATGGTCAAGACGTAAAGATCGATATATTGGACGACTACGTTCGGACATCGAAAGTGTTTCGGGAGGTTTCGGGCATATACCGGAGTATTGGGGGGTTACCGGAACCCCCCAGGGAGTATATTGGGCCTAATGGGCCCTAGTGGCAGAAGAGGAGGGGCGGACAGGGCAGCCGCATGCCCCCTCCCCCTCTAGTCTGAATTGGACAAGGAGGGGGGGGGGGGCCCCCTTTTCCTTCTCTTCCTCTCTCCCTTCCTTCCCTTCTCCTACTCCTACTAGGAAAGGAGGAGTCCTACTCCCGGTGGGAGTAGGACTCCCCCCTTGGCGCGCCCTCCTCCTGGCCGGCCGCCTCCCCCCCTAGCCTCCACCCCAAGGCACAACAATTGATCATTGATCTCTTAGCCGTGTGCGGTGCCCCCCTCCACCATAATCCACCTCGATAATATCGTAGCGGTGCTTAGGCGAAGCCTTGCATCGGTAGCATCATCATCACCGTGACCACGCCGTCGTGCTGACGAAGCTCTTCCCGGAAGCTCTACTGGATCGTGAGTTCGCGGGACGTCACCGAGCTGAACGTGTGCTGAACGCGGAGGTGCCGTGCGTTCGGTGCTGAGGATCGGTCGATCGTGAAGACGTACGACTACATCAACCGCGTTGTTATAACGTTTCCGCTTATGGTTTATGAGGGTATGTAGACGACACTCTCCCCTCTAGTTGCTATGCATCACCATGATCTTGTGTGTGCGTAGGATTTTTTTTGAAATTACTACGTTCCCCAACAATTGTTATAAGAGAACTCGGCATACGGGAGAGATTCCTCCCAATTCTTTTCGAAGGAAATAACACGGGCTCGAAGCATGTATTCGAGCACTTGGTTGACATGTTCAACTTGCCCTTGTGATTAGGATGAAATGCAGTACTGAAAGACAGATGAGTCCCCATAGCTTCTTGGAAACTTGCCCAGAATCTTGAAGTGAATAAGCTGCCACGGTCCAAACTGATTACCAGGGGAATACCGTGAAGTGAAACAATTCTAGACATGTAGAGAGTTGCAAGCTGACAAGCAGTGATCGTTTCTTTGACAGCCAGAAAATGTGCAACTTTAGAAAGCTGGTCAATGACGACAAGAATAGCATCATTACCTTTCTGCGACTTGGGAAATACAGTGACCAAGTCCATTTCAACATGGTCCCATTTCCATTCAGGAATAGAGATAGGTTGCAGGGTTCCAGCAGGCCTTTGATGTTCTGCTTGGATACGACGGCAAACGTCACATTCAGCAACATAGCAAGCAATGTTATGCTTCATATTAGACCACCAGAATCTCTATCGAATGTATTGGTACATCTTGGTGCTACCGAGATGAATAGACAGAGGTGTATCATGAGCTCCTTTCATAACCCTTGGAGTCAGATCCAGGATTTTCCTCGCACATGGCGCCACTAGGCGGCCTTTGAAGTACAAGGCGCCATCATCGGTAATAGTGAAGAATGAGGACTTTCCTTCTGCGAGATAGTGTTTAATCTACTTGACTTCAGAGTCATAATGTTGAATACTCTTGATATCGCTTACGCGATCTGGTTCGACCGCCAGGGTATTTAGAGAACTGATACGTCCATTTTGCATCATGTTTTCTTACTATTATTTATAATGTTTTTATCCATAATAATGCTTTTTGGAGTAATTCTAATGCCTTTTCTCTCATAATTTACAAGGTATACACCAAGAGGGAGAATTCCGGCAGCTGGAAATTTAGACCTGGAAAAGCTATGTCAGGCCACCTATTCTGCATAACTCCAAACAAGCTGAAACTTCACAGAGATTTTTTATGGAATATTTAAGAATTATTGGAGCAAATAACTACCAGAGGGGGCCCACCAGGTGGGCATAACCCACCTGGGCGCGCCAGGGAGCCCAGGCGTGCCCTGGTGGGTTGTGCTCACCCAAGCCCACCTCCCGTGCCCATCTTCTAGTATATAAGTCATTTTGACCTAGAAAAAATAAGGAGGGGACTTTTGGGACGGAGCGCCGCCGTCTCGGGGCGGAACTTGGGCAGGAGCACTTTTGCCATTCGGCAGAGCGATTGCATCGGGGGAACTTCCCTCTCGGAGGGGGAAATCATCGTCATCATCATCACCAACAACTCTCCCATCTTGGGGAGGGCAATCTCCATCAACATCTTCAACAACACCATCCCATCTCAAACCCTAGTTCATCTCTTGTGTTCAATCTTGCTACCGGAACTATAGATTGGTGCTTGTGGGTGACTAGTAGTGTTGATTACATCTTGTAGTTGATTGCTATATGGTTTATTTGGTGGAAGATTATATGTTCAAATCCATTATGTTATTTAATACCCCTATGATCATGAGCATGTTTATAATTTGTGAGTAATTACTTTTGTTCTTGAGGTCACGGGAGAAATCATGTTGCAAGTAATCATGCGAACTTGATATGTGTTTGATATTTTGATAGTATGTATGTTGTGATTCCCTTAGTGGTGTCATGTGAACATCGACTACATGACACTTCACCATATTTGGGCCTAAGGGAATGCATTGTGGAGTAGCAATTAGATGATGGGTTGCGAGAGTGACAGAAGCTTAAACCCCAGTTTATGAACTATTCCGTAAGGGACCGATTGGATCCAAAAGTTTAATGCTATGGTTATAATTTATTCTTAATACTTTTCTCATAGTTGTGGATGCTTGCGGGAGGGTTAATCATAAGTAGGAGGTTTGTTCAAGTAAGAACAACACCTAAGCACCGGTCCACCCACATATCAAATTATCAAAGTAGTGAACACAAATTGAACCAACATGTTGAAAGTGACTAGATGAAATTCCCGTGTACCCTCAAGAACACTTTGCTTATCATAAGAGACCGTTTTAGCCTCTCCTTTGCCTCAAAAGGATTGGGCTACCTTGCTGCACTTTTTCTACTACTATCGTTACTTGCTCGTTACAAATTATCTTCCTATCAAACTACTCCACTACTTACAATTTCAGCACTTGCAGTCATTACCTTACTGAAAACAACTTGTCATTTCCTTGTGCTCCTTGTTGGGTTCGACACTCTTACTTATCGAAAAGAGCTACAATTGATCCCCTATACTTGTGGGTCATCAAGGCTATTTTCTGGCACCGTTTCCGGGGAGTGAAGCGCCTTTGGTAAGGAAACATTTTTATAGTGTGCTGAAATTTATTGTCACTTGTTACTATGGAAAACAATCCTTTGAGGGGTTTGTTCGGGGTATCTTCACCTTGTCCGGAACCACAATTAGCTTCCCCTCAACCTGTTGCACCTACTGAAAATATTGAATATGAAATTCCTTCGGGTATGATAGAACAACTGCTAGCTAATCCTTATGCAGGAGATGGAACCGAACATCCTGATATGCACTTGATATATGTAGAACAAATTTGTGGATTGTTTAAGCTTGCAGGTTTACCCAGGGATGAAGTTATGAAAAAGGTTTTCCCTTTACCTTTGAAGGGAAAATCATTGGCATGGTATAGGCTATGCGATGATATTGGATCATGGAATTGGAATCGTTTGAAATTCGAGTTTCATCAAAAAAATTATCCTATGCATCTAGTTCATCGTGTTCGGAATTATATATATAATTTTTGGCCTCGTGAAGGAGAAAGTATCCCTCTAGCTTGGGGGAGGCTTAAGTCAATGTTATATTCATGCCCCAGTCATGAGCTCTCAAGAGAAGTTATTATCCAGAATTTTTATGCTCGGCTTTCTCGTAATGATCAAACCATGCTTGATACTTCTTGTGTTGGTTCTTTTATGAAGAGGACTATTGAATTCCGGTGGGATCTTTTGGAAAGAATTAAACGCCACTCTGAAGATTGGTAACTCGATGAAGGTAAAGAGTCAGGTATTAAACTTAAGTATGATTGTGTTAAAATCTTTTATGGATACCAATGCTTTTCAAAATTTAGCACTAAATATGGACTTGACTTTGAGATAGTAGCCTCCTTTTGTGAATCATTTGCTACTCATGTTGAACTCCCTAAGGAGAAGTGGTTTAAATATCACCCACCTATTAAAGAAGAAATTAAAGAACCCGTACCAGTTAAAGAAGAAACTATACTTTATAATGTTGATCCAGTTGTCCCTTGTGCTTATATTGAGAAACCACCTTTTCCTATTAGGATAAAGGAACATGCTAAAGTTTCAACGGTGGTTAACAAAAGCTATATTAGAACACCTAAACCTGATGAACAAATTAAAGTAGAACTGTCGAGGGAAACGACACCTACGAGATCATGAGGAATCCCTTTTGCTATGGTTGGCGGGCGTGGGGCTATGGAAAGAGCGGGATTGAGAGACCAACGCGGGGGGATTATCCAGGTTCGGGCCGCAAGTGATGTGTAATACCCTACTCCTGCTGGTTTCTGTTTATCTGGTGTTCATGGACTAGCTACAAGGCGTGCAGGGTCCAAAAAGTCTGAATCCTCTCCTAGTACGCCACGGGCCTCCTTTTATATAGAAAGGGGCTGCCACAGTGGCACGCAGGAGGTGGAAAGCTATATAGTGGTCGAGTCTATCCTCTGGCACCATAGGACAAACGCATTTAATGCGCTACTGACGTGCCCTTCTCGCTTTATCGGGGACGTCAGGGAAGCTCGTCCCAGTTGTCACCGCCTCGCCTGGCTTCGACGCGCGTCCGAACTGATGAGGCGGGTAGTGCCACGCTGGCTGGCTGCTGAGTTGGAGCGGTGGCAGAGCCTTCACGAAGATCTGCATGCCACCACGCAGGTGCTTGCTAAGTTGCCCTAGAGGCCGCACGTCGCCACGCAGGTGCTCGCCTAGTTGGTGGGCTGGCAGCTGCATGGGAACGGCGGCGGAGTCTTGGCAGATGTGGGCCTGGCTGTGGCCCCGCGGATGTCTTCGGCAAGAGTCTTGCCGGGGCCCCGGCAAGGGTCTTGTCGTGGCATCGTGGTAGTCCCCGGCAAGGGGCTTGACGGGGGTCTTGTGAGTATCCTTGGCAAGGATCTTGCCGAGGATCTTTGTCTTCTGGTTATCATCTAGTCTTGTATGCTTCTGGTTTTCACAAAGATCTGCATGCCACCAGGGAGGCGCTTCCCGAGCCTTGGTTCCAATGTGGTTTGAGGGCGTCGGAACTCTCAGGCTCAAGGGTGGCAGCCCTGCTGGCGTTGGGCAAGTTGCCCCGGCAAGGTTCTTGCCGGGGCTGTGGAGGCCGCCCTGACAAGGGCCTTGCCGGGGGAGTCCACCTCGTCCTTATGCTCTTTGTGTTTCCGGCTTGGCGTTGGTTCGCCCGTCTTGTGTCTTTGCTTCCTCTGCCCCGCCAAGCGTGGCCAGGGGCGTGGGGCTGCGACTGCCCGCGCACAAGTAAAGGGGTGCAAAAAGGGACCCCTACTTTTGTACACCGACAGGAGCCCCCGGGCCTGGGCCACATATAAGCGCGGGGCGTTATTGGGCCAGGCCTAGAACGGTGCGCGGGCGCGCGTGCGGCGGAGTTTTTACCGCAGTAACTCCCTTCGCTCGTTGCGCTTCCCCACGACCCGCGTTGAATGCGCGACGTGGGGGTCATGCGTGACATAGGGGTCATGCTTGGGTTGGTTGTTGCCCTCATGCGTCACATCGTAGTAAATGGTAAAGAGGCGGCCCGCACCTTCCCCATAAAAAAGGAGAAACCACAGGCGCACTGCTCATTTACCCTCTGCGCCTCTTCCAATCTCGGAACCGCTGTTCCTCTCTTCTTCCTCAGGCGAAAGATTCGAAGTTCTTGCCTCTGCTTGTTGCCGCCGCCCCCATTGCTCTTGATCCTTCGCCCCCTTCCAGCTGCCATGGCACCCAAAACCAGCAGGGGCAAGGTAGCGGCCAAGGATGCCGGGGAGAAGGAGGTGCCGGAGAGCGAGTCGGCGGATGAGAGGGAGCTCGCCCAGTGGGCGGAGTCTGCCGGGGAGGCTAGCGGCGCCAACCCCGAGGCCCCCATTGTTGAAGATGCAGGTGACGAGTCGTCCGAAGAGGAGGTCGAGGTGAACGACCCCCCGATCGCGGGGAGGCAGCGCATCCTGAGGCGGGCCAGCCCTGGTGAGCCGGCCCGGCCCGGCAGGATCACACAGCGGCAGCGGCCCTAGGAGCAGCTCGTGCGCGAGACGGCGCGATGAAGGCCGCGGCAGCAACGAAGGCGGCGAAGAGGAAGGCAACTGCTACCTCCTCGTCCAAGCGGTACCGGACCCCATCTCCTTCCCCTTCGGGCAGCACCTTGGAGGCCGAGTTTGACCTCGGATCTTTCAGCTCGGCGAGGAAGAGGAAGCTAGTGGAGGAGGAGGTGGAGGAAGAGTAAGTTTTTCGCCCCTGCATCATCTCCAAACGTCACTCCAATGTTATCCTTCTTTGATTTGGTGTTATCTTCACAGGGACCTGGAGACGCTGGCCCAGAGGGTGGCGAAGAGGGCCAAGGCCTCGACGGGCGACAAGCCCCTGGCGGGTACTTCACATACGCCGTTGCTGGTGGATAGCAGCCCAGACAACAGCCCCCGGTGTAGCCCCCGCTTCAGTCCCCAGTGTAATCTCATCACTTACTCCTCCATTGATGAACTCTGGGGTGTCAATCTTTGACGCTGATCTTGCCGGGTTTGCAGGAGAAGAACGACAGCAGGAGGAGCCGCCGAGGGCCATCCCCAACACGCCGCACCTCTCGACCACGCCGCCCCGAGGGGCGTCCCCGGCAAGGGCATCCACCACCAAGCCCACGCATATGGAAGAGGAGGCGAACTTGGGTGCCGGGGGTTCTGCCCCAGCACCGAGTGCTGGCGGGGAGGGCGCCACTTCTTCCCAGCCCGGTGTGGGTGAGTTATTTGCTTTCTGTCCCTGTTCTTTCTTCTTCTTTTTAAACCTCGACCTTGGCTCCGCCTCATTCCCCTTCCTGGTATCCAGACCCTTCCTCGGTGGACCAGGGGGACATCGACACCGTCATCAAGGAGGTCGCCAGGGACGCCGAGGCCGAGGCCGACAAGATCGCTGCCGAGGAGGCCGCCAAGACTGTCGCTGAAGAGGCCGCCAAGGGGCCTGCCGGGGAGGCCGACAAGCGGCGCTACCGAGGAGGCCGGCAAGGCCGCTGCTGAGGACGCCGGCAAGGCCGCTGCCGAGGAGGCTGGCACGGGGCCTGCAGGGGAGGGGGTGGTTGACGACCAACCTTCCTCCTCCGCTGCCTCTGGCTCGGGCAAGTACCTGAAGGTGAGCGACGACATGTTCGTCCACCTCCCAGGGACGGCGAGCACCAAGGCGCCCACCGAGGGGGAGGTGTTCGATGACGAGATGCTTGCCGCCGCCGGGCTTGAGGTTGTTGATGAACCGAGCGCCGGTGGTGGCGGTTCCCAGGAGAAGCAGCTCCTTCGGGCCATGAGCGCCAACTTCCAGAAGCTCCAGGCGCTTCACCGTGCCCGCCTGGACAAGGCAAAGTTCAGGATGCGGCAGTGGACAAGGCGGAGGTGGATCTCGCGGGGCACGTCACCGAGACGCAGGCCTGGTTCCGCCAGGCCCACGAGGAACTGAAGGTTGCCCAGGATCTGCTGGCTGAGTGCAAGCAGGAGCTTATCCTGCAGCAGGCCGATGTCGGGAAAGCCCAGGAGGCGGCGAAGGAACAGGCCGCCAAGGACGAGGCCGCTCGGCACCAGCACCATGCCGAGCTGAACTCCGAGGAGGAGGACCTTGCCGCTCGTGAGGAGGCACTCGCCGCCACCCTCCGCGGCAAGGATGAGGAGGTCAAGAAGCTTGCTGTGTAGCAGACCCATGAGCTGGAGCAGAGGCACAAGGAGGCACTCAATGCTCAGGCCCAGGTCCATGCCGGCAAGGTGAAGGAGCTAGAGGTGGAGCGGGATGGGCTGAAGAAACAGGTCCTAGAGCTGGCGAAGGAGAAGGACGCGCTCAACGACGCTTTGGTGGAGGCGCAGGCTGCAGTCCTCGGCAAGGCCGAGCTGTTCTCCAAGGCCAACGACTCCATCAAAGACCTGAAGCTGAAGCTGGAGGGTCTTGAGGGGACGCTTTCATAGGTCAGGGCCCGGGAAGTGACCCTGACCAAGGACCTGGAGCAGGAGAGGCAACTGCGGAGGAATGACGTCACCGAACACAAGGAGTATGCGGAGGGCATAAACCGTTGGGTCAGCCGCCTCGCCGACGTCGCCGGAAGGATCACCACGAAGCTGGCTACCATGGGGATGCCGAATGTGAGGTACGCCCCGGAGCCGAACATGAGTCCCAATGCCAAACTGACCCTGTTCTTCAAGGGCGTTCTCGAAGCCCTGGAGCAGCTCCGCTCCAACTGGGCATCTTATCTGGCCAACGAGTCCCGGAGGCTCTGTCGGGGCGCCCTGACCAAGGTGCTCACCAAGGTGGCGTTCTGGAACCCCATCGTCAACTTCGCTGACGCACTGGAGAGCTTGCCGGAGGGGACAGACCTCGCGGCGCTCAAGGAGCGTGTGAAGCCCATCATCGACTGTGTCGATGGAGTTGAGAGGGTGGAGGGCCAGCGCCGGGACTAGGCACCCCGTTTCTCGTCGCCGCTGCGAGTTCAAGACCAAGACAATTTTATCTTAAGTTAGAACCGACGCGATTATTTGATGTAATATAACTCTGCAGTACTTCAATATCACGCATGCTATCTTCCCGTTAGATCTTTCTTTGTATGTTTGCACCCTACGCTTGTTGAGATAAGGCTGCCGGCGCATAAACCCATGCCGTGGTGATTTGAGGACGGATCCTTAGCACCCTGCCGGAAGGGCACTTGCTGCAGGGCAAGCCACCTTGCCGCTGCCAGCGCAGTCGCTTGAATTGTCAAGCAGACTCGAAACAGGACAAGAGCACTGCTGGTAGCGGGTAGGCCACCTTGCCGTTCTCAGCGCGGCCGCATGAACTGTCGAGCGGACTCGAGACAGAGACAAGGGCGTTGTCAATAGCGGAAGGGTCCCATTGCGTGCAGGTTTCCCGTACAAAGAAAGAGATCTTTCGGGGAGGACAGACTTATATAAATGAAATTAGCCAAAATTTTGCATGACTTAGCTTTTCGGGGCCACGCGGATGGTCGTCGAGGCTGCGGACGACACCAGAGGGCGCTTGATCGACGTCGCCCCTCCCTTCGAGCCATCCTCATGAAAGAGTCGCTGCGTCGGCTCCAAAACCAGATTTCCATGGCTTGCGCCCCCTACCTGGCGCGCCAAAGATGTCGGGGGAAACGACACCTACGGGATCACGAGGAATCCCTTTTGCTACGGTTGGCGGGCGCGGGGCTGCGGAAAGTGCGGGATTGAGAGATCAACGCGGAGGGATTATCCAGGTTTGGGCCGCAAGTGATGCGTAATACCCTACTCCTGCTGGTTTCTGTTTATCTAGTGTTTTTGGACTAGCTACAAGGCGTGCAGGGTCCAAAAAGTCTGAATCCTCTCCCAGTACACCGCGGGCCTCCTTTTATAAACAAAGGGGCTGCCATAGTGACACACAGGAGGTGGAAAGCTATACAGTGGTCGAGTCTATCCTCTGGCACCCTAGGACAAACGCATTTAATGCGCTGCCGACGTGCCCTTCTTGCTTTATAGGGGACGGCAAGGAAGCTTGTCCCAACTGTCGCTGCCTCGCCTGGCCTCGACGCGCGTCCGAACTGACAAGGTGGTAGTGCCTCGCTGGATGGCTGGCTGCTGAGTTGGTGCGGTGGCAGAGCCTTCACGATGATCTGCATGCCACCATGTAGGTGCTTGCTGAGTTGGCCTAGAGGCCGCACGTCGCCATGCAGGTGCTCGCCTAGTTGTTGGGCTGGCAGCTGCATGGGAACGGCGGTGGAGTCTTGGCAGATGTGGGCCTGGCTGCGGCACCGCGGATGTCTTCGGCAAGAGTCTTGTCGGGGCCACGGTAAGGGTCTTGCCGTGGCATCATGGTCGTACCCGGCAAGGGGCTTGCCGGGGGTCTTGTGGGTATCCTTGGCAAGGATCTTGCCGAGGATCTTTGTCTTCTGGTTATTCATCTAGTCTTGTATGCTTCTGGTTTTCACAAAGATCTGCATGCCACCATGGAGGCACTTCCCGAGCCTTGGTTCCAATGTGGTATGAGGGCGTCGGATCTCTCAAGCTCAAGGGTGGCAGCCCTGCTGGCGTTGGGCAAGTTACCCCGGCAAGGTTCTTGCCGGGGCTGTGGAGGCCGCCCCGGCAAGGACCTTGCCGGGGGAGTCCACCTCGCCCTTATGCTCTTTGTGTTTCTGGCTTGGCGTTGGTTCGCCCGTCTTGTGTCTTTGTTTCCTCTGCCCCTCCAAGCGTGGCCAGGGGCGTGGGGCAGCGACTGCCCGCGCACAAGTAAAGGGGTGCAAAAAGGGACCCCTACTTTTGTACACCGACAAGAACCTATCATAGCTATGGTTAAAGATCTCTTAGAAGAAGACATAGATGGGCATGTTATTTACTTCTGTGATGAAGCTGCTAGAAGTGCTAAACCTAATAAAAGGGATAAACATAGACCTGTTGTGGGCATGCCTATCATCTCAGTTAAAATAGGAGATCACTATTATCATGGCTAATGTGACATGGGTGCTAGTGTGAGTGCTATTCCTTACACCTTATATACAGAAATTATGAAAGACATAGCACCTGCAGAGTTAGAAGACATAGATGTTACTATTAAACTTGCTAATAGAGGCACCATATCACCATTTGGGATCATTAGAGATGTTGAAGTCTTGTGTCAGAAAATAAAATAGCCTTCTGATTTTCCTGTTCTTGGCTCCCCACAAGATGATTTATGTCCCATTATATTTGGTATACCTTTCTCGAACATTGTTAATGCTATGATAGATTGTAAGAAACAAACTGTCGGTGTTAGCTTTGGTGATGAGTCTCATGAGTTTAATTTTTCCAAGTTTAGTAGAAATCTTCATGAAAAAGAATTGCCTAGTAAGGATGAATTAATTGGTCTTGCTTCTATTGCTGTGCCACCTACTGATCCTTTAGAACAATATTTGCTAGACCATGAAAATGATTTACATATGCATGAAAGAAATGAAATAGATAAGATTTTCTTTGAACAACGTCCTCTACTTAAACACAACATGCCTATTGAAACTCTGGGAGGTCCTCCTCCACCTAAAGGTGATCCTGTGTTTGAATTAAAATAGTTGCCAGACACTTTGAAATACGCTTATCTTGATGAAAAGAAAATATGTCCTGTTATTATTCGTGCTAACCTTTCAGAACATGAAGAAGAAAGATTGTTGAAAGTTCTGAGGAAGCACCGAGATGCTATCGGACATACTCTTGATGATTCAAAGGGCATTAGTCCCACTCTATGTCAGCATAAAATTAATATGGAAACTGATGCTAAACCCGTTGTTGATCACCAATGTCGGTTAAATCCGAATATGAAAGAGGTGGTAAGAACAGAAATATTAAAACTTCTGGAAGCAGGTATAATCTATCCTATAGCTGATAGTAGATGGGTAAGTCATGTTCATTGTGTCCCTAAGAAAGGAGGTATAACTGTTGTTCATAATGATAAGAATGAACTAATTCCACAAAGAATTATTATAGGCTATAGGATGGTAATTGATTTTAGAAAAATAAATAAAGCAACTAGAAAAGATCATTACCCTTTGCCTTTTATTGATCAAATGCTTGAAAGATTATCTAAGCACACACACTTTTGCTTCCTTGATGGATATTCTGGTTTTTCACAAATACCTGTTTCTCAACCTGATCAAGAAAATGCCACTTTTACTTGTCCTTTTGGAACCTATGCTTATAGATGTATGCCTTTTGGTTTATGCAATGCACCTGGTACCTTTCAAAGATATATGAATGCTATATTCTCTGACTTTTGTTAAATGATTGTTGAGGTTTTCATGGATGACTTTTCTGATTATGGGAAGTCTTTTGATGATTGTTTAAGCAATCTCGAGCGAGTTTTGCAGAGATGTGAACAAACAAATCTTGTCTTGAATTGGGAGAAATGCCACTTTATGGTAAACGAAGGCATTGTCTTGGGTCATAAAATTTCTGAATGAGGTATTGATGTGGAAAAAGCTAAGGTTGATGCGATTGAGAAAATGCCATGTCCTAAAGATATAAAAGGTATTCGTAGTTTCCTAGGTCATGCTGGTTTCTATAGGAGGTTTATCAAGGACTTCCCTAAAATTTCTAGGCCTCTCACTAATCTTTTGCAGAAGGATATTCCTTCTGTTTTTTATGATGATTGTTTAGAAGACTTTGAAACACTCAAGAAAGCCTTAATTTCTATACCTATTGTTCAACCACCTGATTGGAACTTGCCTTTTGAAATTATGTGTGATGCTAGTGATTATGCTGTTGGTGCTGTTCTAGGACAAAGAGTTGATAAAAAATGAATGTTATTCATTATGCTAGTAAAACTCTAGACAGTGCTCAAAGAAATTATGCTACCACTGTAAAAGAATTCTTAGAAGTGGTGTTTGCTTGTGATAAATTTAGACCTTATATTGTTGATTCCAAAGTTACTATTCACACAGACCATGCTGCTATTAAATGTCTTATGGAATAGAAAGATGCTGAACCTAGACTTATTCATTCGGTTCTTTTGCTACAAGAATTTGATTTACATATCATTGATAGAAAAGGAGCTGAGAACCCCGTAGCTGATAACTTGTCTAGGCTTGAAAATGTGCTTGATGACCCACTTCCTATTGATGATAGTTTTCCTGATGAGCAGTTTGCTGCAATAAATGTTTCTCATAGTACTCCTTGGTATGCTGACTATGCTAATTACATTGTTGCTAAATATTTACCACCTAGCTTTACTTACCAACAAAAGAAAAAAATCTTCTATGATTTAAGACATTACTTTTGGGATGACCCACATCTTTATAAGGAAGGAGTAGATGGTATTATTAGACGTTGTGTACCTAAGCATGAACAGGGACAAATCCTATGGAAATGTCACTCCAAAGCTTATGGTGGGCATCATGCTGGAGATAGAACTGCTCATAAGGTATTGCAGTCTGGATTTTATTGGCCTACTCTCTTCAAGGATGCCCGTAAGTTTGTCTCATCTTGTGATGAATGTGAAAGAATAGGTAATATCGGTAAGCGTCAAGAAATGCCTATCAATTATTAACTTGCTGTTGAACCATTTGATGTTTGGGGATTTGATTACATGGGACCTTTTCCTTCCTCTAATGGGTATACACATATTTTGGTTGTTGTTGATTATGTTATTAAGTGGGTAGAAGCTATTCCAACCAGTAGTGTTGATCACAACACCTCTATTAAAATGCTGAAGGAAGTTATTTCCCCAAGGTTTGGAGTCCCTAGATATTTAATGACTGATGGTGGTTCACACTTTATTCATGGTGCTTTCCATAAGATGCTTGCCAAGTATGATGTTAACCATAGAATTGCATCACCCTATCATCCTCAGTCTAGTGGTCAAGTTGAGCTTAGCAATAGAGAAATAAAGTTAATTTTACAAAAGACTGTCAATAGGTCCAGGAAGAATTGGTCTAATAAATTAGATGATGCACTTTGGACTTATAGAACAACATATAAAAATCCTATGGGTATGTCTCCTTAAAAAATGGTTTATGGAAAAGCCTGTCATTTGCCTCTTGAGTTAGAACATAAAGCATATTGGGCAGTTAAAGAACTCAATTATGATTTCAAACTTGCTTGTGAAAAGAGGTTATTTGATATAAGCTCTTTGGATGAATGGAGAACCCAAGCGTATGAAAATGCGAAACTATTCAAAGAAAAGGTTAAAAGATGGCATGACAAAAGGATTCAAAAGCATGAGTTTAAAGTCGGAGAATATGTTCTTTTGTACAACTCTCGTTTCAGATTCTTTGCAGGAAAACTCCTCTCAAAATGGGAAGGCCCCTATGTCATCGAGGAGGTTACCGGTCTGGAGCCATCAAAATAAATAATTCCGAAGGTACTAACCAGAAGGTTGTCAATGGACAATGAATAAAGCATTATATCTTAGGTACACCCATTAATGTTGAAAGTAATATCATCCAAACTTTGACACGGAAAGAACACATAAAAGAGTCCTTCCGGAACACTCCAGAATCGTGAAAATAAGGAGGTACATGATACGGTAAGTAAACGGACTCCGAAAAATCCGCAAAATATTTTTTTATCAGTTTTGGAATATTTAAGAATTTTGGAAATAAAGAAACTTCCAGGAAGCGTCCACTGGTGGGCACAAGACACCAGGGCGCGCCAGGCTTGCCTGGCGTGCCCAGGTGGGTTGTGCCTGTTGGAAATATGCCCTAGAGGCAATAATAAATGGTTATTATTATATTTCTTTGTTCATGGTAATTGTCTATTATTCATGCTATAATTGTATTGTCCGGAAATCGTAATACATGTGTGAATACATAGACCACAACCTGTCCCTAGTAAGCCTCTATTTGACTAGCTCGTTGATCAACAGATAGTCATGGTTTCCTGACTATGGACATTGGATGTCATTGATAACGGGATCACATCATTAGGAGAATGATGTGATGGACAAGACCCAATCCTAAGCATAGCATAAAAGATCGTGTAGTTTCGTTTGCTAGAGCTTTTCCAATGTCAAGTATCTTTTCCTTAGACCATGAGATCGTGCAACTCCCGGATACCGTAGGAGTGCTTTGGGTGTGCCAAACGTCACAACGTAACTGGGTGACTATAAAGGTGCACTACGGGTATCTCCGAAAGTGTCTGTTGGGTTGGCACGGATCGAGACTGGGATTTGTCACTCCGTGTGACGGAGAGGTATCTCTGGGCCCACTCGGTAATGCATCATCATAATGAGCTCAATGTGACTAAGGCGTTAGTCACGGGATCATGCATTGCGGTACGAGTAAAGAGACTTGCCGGTAACGAGATTGAACAAGGTATTGGGATACCGACGATCGAATCTCGGGCAAGTAACATACCGATTGACAAAGGGAATTGCATACGGATTGATTGAATCCTCGACACCGTGGTTCATCCGATGAGATCATCGTGGAACATGTGGGAGCCAACATGGGTATCCAGATCCCGCTGTTGGTTATTGACCGGAGAGGCGTCTCGGTCATGTCTGCATGTCTCCCGAACCCGTAGGGTCTACACACTTAAGGTCCGGTGACGCTAGGGTTGTAGAGATATATGTATGCGGAAACCCGAAAGTTGTTCGGAGTCCCGGATGAGATCCCGGACGTCACGAGAGGTTCCGGAATGGTCCGGAGGTGAAGAATTATATATAGGAAGTCAAGTTTCGGCCACCGGGAAAGTTTCGGGGGTTACCGGTATTGTACCGGGACCACCGGAAGGGTCCCGGGGGTCCACCGGGTGGGGCCACCTATCCCGGAGGGCCCCGTGGGCTGAAAGTGGAAGGGAACCAGCCCTTAGTGGGCTGGGGCACCCCCCTTGGGCCTCCCCCCATGCGCTTAGGGTTGGGAACCCTAGGGGGGAGCTTCCCCCTTGCCTTGGGGGGCAAGGCACCCCTTCCCCCCACTTGGCCGCCGCCCCCCTTGGAGATCTGATCTCCCAAGGGCTGGCGCCCCCCCAGGGGTCCTATAAATAGTGGGGGGGAGGGAGGGCAGCAAGATACAGCCTTGGGCGCCTCCCTCCTCCCCTGCAACACCTCTCTCTCTCTCGCAGAAGCTTGGCGAAGCCCTGCCGGAGACCCGCTACATCCACCACCACGCCGTCGTGCTGCTGGATCTCCATAAACCTCTCCTTCCCCCTTGCTGGATCAAGAAGGAGGAGACGTCGCTGCACCGTACGTGTGTTGAACGCGGAGGTGCCGTCCGTTCGGCACTCGGTCATCGGTGATTTGGATCACGGCGAGTACGACTCCGTCATCCACGTTCATTGGAACGCTTCCGCTCGCGATCTACAAGGGTATGTAGATGCACTCCTTTCCCCTCGTTGCTAGTAGACTCCATAGATGCATCTTGGTGAGCGTAGGAAAATTTTAAATTATGCTACGATTCCCAACAGTGGCATCATGAGCCAGGTCTATGCGTAGTTACTATGCACGAGTAGAACACAAAGCAGTTGTGGGCGTTGAGTTTGCCAATTCTTCTTGCCGCTACTAGTCTTTTCTTGTTTCGGCGGCATTGTAGGATGAAGCGGCCCGGACCGACCTTACACGTACACTTACGTGAGACAGGTTCCACCGACTGACATGCACTAGATGCATAAGGTGGCTAGCGGGTGTCTGTCTCTCCTACTTTAGTCGGAACGGATTCGATGAAAAGGGTCCTTATGAAGGGTAAATAGAAATTGGCAAATCACGTTGTGGTCATACGTAGGTAAGAAACGTTCTTGCTAGAAACCTACAAACCACGTAAAAACTTGCAACAACAATTAGAGGACGTCTAACTTGTTTTTGCAGCAAGTGCTATGTGATGTGATATGGCCAGAAGATGTGATGAATGATATATGTGATGTATGAGATTGATCATATTCTTGTAATAGGAATCACGACTTGCATGTCGATGAGTATGACAACCGGCAGGAGCCATAGGAGTTGTCTTTATTATTTTGCATGACCTGCGTGTCATTGAATAACGCCATGTAAATTACTTTACTTTGTTGCTAAACGCGTTAGCCATAGAAGTAGAAGTAATCGTTGGCGTGACGACTTCATGAAGACACAATGATGGAGATCATGATGATGGAGATCATGGTGTCATGCCGGTGACAAAGATGATCATGGTGCCCCGAAGATGGAGATCAAAGGAGCATGATGATATTGGCCATATCATGTCACTATTTGATTGCATGTGATGTTTATCATGTTTTTGCATCTTATTTGCTTAGAACGACGGTAGTAAGTAAGATGATCCCTTATAATAATTTCAAGAAAGTGTTCACCCTAACTGTGCACCGTTGCGAAGGTTCGTTGTTTCGAAGCACCACGTGATGATCGGGTGTGATAGATTCTAACGTTCGAATACAACGGGTGTTGACGAGCCTAGCATGTACAGACATGGCCTCGGAACACACGCAATACACTTAGGTTGACTTGACGAGCCTAGCATGTACAGACATGGCCTCGGAACACGGAGGACCGAAAGGTCGAGCATGAGTCGTATAGAAGATACGATCAACATGGAGATGTTCACCGATCTTGACTAGTCCGTCTCACGTGATGATCGGACACGGCCTAGTTAAACTCGGATCATGTTTCACTTAGATGACTAGAGGGATGTCTATCTGAGTGGGAGTTCATAATCAGATGAACTTCATTATCATGAACATAGTCAAAAGGTATTTGCAAATTATGTCATAGCTTGCGCTTTAGTTCTACTGGTTAAGATATGTTCCTAGAGAAAATTTAGTTGAAAGTTGGTAGTAGCAATTATGCGGACTGGGTCCGTAAACTGAGGATTGTCCTCATTGCTGCACAGAAGGCTTATGTCCTTAATGCACCGCTCGGTGTGCTGAACCTCAGCGTCGTCTGTAGATGTTACGAAACATCTGACATACACGTTTTGATGACTACGTGATAGTTCAGTGCGGTTTAGAATTGTGGCACCAAAGACGTTTTTGAAACGTCGCAGAACATGTGAGATGTTCCGAAGACTGAAATTGGGATTTCAGACTAGTGCCCACGTCAAGAGGTATGAGACCTCTGACAAGTTTCTTAAGCCTGCAAACTAAGGGAGAAAAGCTCAATCGTTGAGCATGTGCTCAGATTGTCTGAGTGCCACAATCGCTTGAATCGAGTGGGAGTTAATCTCCCAGATGAGATAGTGATAGTTCTCCATAGTCACTGCCACCAAGCTAGTAGAGCTTCGTGATGAACTATAACATATCAAGGATAGATTATGATGATCCTTGAGCTATTCGCGATGTTTGACACCGCGAGAGTAGAAATCAAGAAGGAGCATCAATTGTTGATGGTTAGTAAAACCACTAGTTTAAGAAGGGCAAGGGCAAAAGGGATACTTCATGAAACAGCAAGTCGTTTGCTGCTCTAGTGAAGAATCCCAAGGTTGAACCCAAACCCGAGACTAAGTGCTTCTGTAATGAGAGGAACGGTCACTGAAGCAGTACTACCCTAGATACTTGGTAGATGAGAAGGCAGGCAAGGTCGACAGAAGTATATTGGATATACGTTATATGAATGTGTACTTTACTAGTACTCCTAGCAGCACCAGGGTATTAGATACTGGTTCGGTTGCTAAGTGTTAGTAACTCGAAATAAAAGCTGCGGAATAAATGGAGACTAGCTAAAGGTGAGATGACGATATGTGTTGGAAGTGTTTCCAAGGTTGATGTGATCAAGCATCGCATGCTCCCTCTACCATCGAGATTTGGTGTTTGCGTTGAACATGATTGGATTATGTTTACCGCAAAACGGTTATTCATTTAAGGAGAATAATGGTTACTCTGTTTATTTGAATAATACCTTCAATGGTCTTGCACCTAAAATGAATCTCGATCGTAGTGATACACATGTTCATGCCAAAAGATATAAGATAGTAATGATAGTACCACATACTTGTGGCACTGCCACTTGAGTCATATTGGTGTAGAACGCATGAAGAAGCTCCATGTAGGTGGATCTTTGGACTCACTCATTTTTGAAAAGATTGAGACATGCGAACCATGTCTATTGGTATATATGCATGAAGAAACTCCATACAGATGGATCGTTTGGACTCACTTGATTATGAATCACTTGAGACATGCAAATCATACCACATGGGCAAAATGACTGAAAGTCCTCGTTTTCAGTGAGATGGAACAAGAGAGCAACTTATTGGAAGTAATACATTTTGATGTACGCAGTCCAATGAGTGCTGAGGCATGCAGTGGATATCGTTATGTTCTTACTTCACAGATGATTTGAGTAGATGCTGAGTGTATTTACTTGATGAAACACTAGTCTGAATTATTGAAAGGTTCAAGTAATTTCAGAGTGAAGTTGAAGATCGTCGTGACAAGAGGATAAAATGTCTGTGATATGATCATAGAGATGAGTATCTGAGATACGAGTTTGGCACACAATTGAGACATTGTGGAAAGTGTTTCACAATTAATACCGCCTGGAACACCATAGTGTGATGGTGTGTCCGAACATCATAACTGCACCCTATTGGATATGGTGCATACCATGATGTTTCTTATCAAATTACCACTATCATTTATGGGTTAGGCATTAGAGACAACCGCATTCACTTTAAAAGGGGCACCACGCAATTCCGTTGAGACGACACCGTTTATAGAAACCTAAGTTGTCGTTTCTTAAAAGTTTGGGGCTGCGATGCTTATGTGAAAAAGTTTCAGGCTGATAAGCTCGAACCCAAAGCGGATAAATGCATCTTCATAGAATACCCAAAAACAGTTGGGTATACCTCCTATTTCAGATCTGGAAGCAAAAGTAATTGCTTCTAGAAACGAGTCCTTTCTCGAGGAAAAGTTTCTCTCGAAAGAATTGAGTGGGAGGATGGTGGAGACTTGATAAGGTTATTGAACCGTCGCTTCAACTAGTGTGTAGCAGGGCACAGGAAGTTGTTCCTGTGGCACCTACACCAATTGAAGTGGAAGCTTATGATAGTGATCATGAAACTTCGGATCAAGTCACTACCAAACCTCGTAGGACGACGAGGATGCGCACTACTTCAGAGTAATGCGTGATCCTGTCTTGGAAGTCATGTTGCTAGACAACAATGAACCTACGAGCTATGGAGAAGCGATGGTGGGCCCATATTCCGACGAATGGCTCGAGGCCATGAAATCCGAGATAGAATCCATGTATCAGAACAAAGCATGGACTTTGGTGAACTTGCCCGATGATCGGCAAGCCATTGAGATAAATGGATCTTTAAGAAGAAGACGGACATGGACGGTAATGTTACCGTCTATGAAGCTCGACTTGTGGCAAAGAGTATTTTCACAAGTTCAAGGAGTTGACTACGATGAGTTTTTTCTCATCCGTAGCGATGCTTAGGTCCGTCGGAATCATGTTAGCATTAGCTACATTTATGAAATCTGGCAGATGGATGTCAAAACAAGTTTCCTTACCAGTTTTCGTAAGGAAAGGTTGTATGTGATACAATCAGAAAGGTTTTGTCGATCCTAAGGATGCTAAAAGGTATGCTAGCTCCAGCGATCCTTCCATGGATTAGAGCAAGCATCTCGGAGTCAGAATATACGCTTTGATGGAGTGATCAAAGTTTTTGGGTTTATACAAAGTTTGTTAGAAACTTGTATTTACAATAAAGTGAGTGGGAGCGCTACAACATTTCTGATAAGTATATGTGAATGACATATTGTTGATCCGAAATGATGTAAAATTTCTGGAAAGCATAAAGGGTTGTTTGAAAGGAGTTTTTCAAAGGAAGACCTGGATAAAGCTACTTACATATTGGGCATCAAGATCCATAGAGATAGATCAAGACGCCTGATGATACTTTCAAAAGACAGCACACCTTGACATGATTTTGAAAGAGTTCAAAATAGATCAGCAAAGAAGGAGTTCTTGGCTGTGTTACAAGGTGTGAGTATTGAGTGAGACTCAAGACCTGACCACAGCAGAAGATAGAGAAAGGACGAAGGTCGTCCCCTATGCTTTAGACGTAGGCTCTATAGTATGCTATGCTGTGTACCGCACATGTAGTGTGCCTTGCCATGAGTTGGTCAAGAGGGTACAATGGTGATCCGGGAAAGGATCTCATGACAGCGGTCGAACTTATCCTTAGTACCTAGTGGATTAAGGAATTTTCTCGATTATGGAGGTGGAAAGGAGTTCGTCGTAAAGGGTTACGTCGATGCGAACTTTGACACTAATCCGGATGACTCTGAGTAGTAAACCGGATTCGTATAGTAGAGCAATTATTTGAAATGGCTCCAAATAGCGCGTGGTAGCATCCACAAGATGACATAGATATTCGTAAAGCACACGGTTCTGAAAGGTTCAGACCCGTTGACTAATAACCTCTCTCACAAGCATAACATGACCAAACCAGAACACATTGAGTGATAATCACATAGTGATGTGAACTAGATTGTTGACTCTAGTAAACTCTTTAGATGTTGGTCACATGGTGATGTGACCAGTGAGTGTTAATCACATGGTGATGTGAACTAGATTATTGACTCTAGTGCAAGTGGGAGACTGTTGGAAATATGCCCTAGAGGCAATAATAAATGGTTATTATTATATTTCTTTGTTCATGGTAATTGTCTATTATTCATGCTATAATTGTATTGTCCGGAAATCGTAATACATGTGTGAATACATAGACCACAACCTGTCCCTAGTAAGCCTCTAGTTGACTAGCTCGTTGATCAACAGATAGTCATGGTTTCCTGACTATGGACATTGGATGTCATTGATAACGGGATCACATCATTAGGAGAATGATGTGATGGACAAGACCCAATCCTAAGCATAGCATAAAAGATCGTGTAGTTTCGTTTGCTAGAGCTTTTCCAATGTCAAGTATCTTTTCCTTAGACCATGAGATCGTGCAACTCCCGGATACCGTAGGAGTGCTTTGGGTGTGCCAAACGTCACAACGTAACTGGGTGACTATAAAGGTGCACTACGGGTATCTCCGAAAGTGTCTGTTGGGTTGGCACGGATCGAGACTGGGATTTGTCACTCCGTGTGACGGAGAGGTATCTCTGGGCCCACTCGGTAATGCATCATCATAATGAGCTCAATGTGACTAAGGCGTTAGTCACGGGATCATGCATTGCGGTACGAGTAAAGAGACTTGCCGGTAACGAGATTGAACAAGGTATTGGGATACCGACGATCGAATCTCGGGCAAGTAACATACCGATTGACAAAGGGAATTGCATACGGGATTGATTGAATCCTCGACACCGTGGTTCATCCGATGAGATCATCGTGGAACATGTGGGAGCCAACATGGGTATCCAGATCCCGCTGTTGGTTATTGACCGGAGAGGCGTCTCGGTCATGTCTGCATGTCTCCCGAACCCGTAGGGTCTACACACTTAAGGTCCGGTGACGCTAGGGTTGTAGAGATATATGTATGCGGAAACCCGAAAGTTGTTCGGAGTCCCGGATGAGATCCCGGACGTCACGAGAGGTTCCGGAATGGTCCGGAGGTGAAGAATTATATATAGGAAGTCAAGTTTCGGCCACCGGGAAAGTTTCGGGGGTTACCGGTATTGTACCGGGACCACCGGAAGGGTCCCGGGGGTCCACCGGGTGGGGCCACCTATCCCGGAGGGCCCCGTGGGCTGAAAGTGGAAGGGAACCAGCCCTTAGTGGGCTGGGGCGCCCCCCTTGGGCCTCCCCCATGCGCCTAGGGTTGGGAACCCTAGGGGGGAGCTTCCCCCTTGCCTTGGGGGGCAAGGCACCCCTTCCCCCCACTTGGCCGCCGCCCCCCTTGGAGATCTGATCTCCCAAGGGCTGGCGCCCCCCCAGGGGTCCTATAAATAGTGGGGGGGAGGGAGGGCAGCAAAATACAGCCTTGGGCGCCTCCCTCCTCCCCTGCAACACCTCTCTCTCTCTCTCTCTCTCGCAGAAGCTTGGCGAAGCCCTGCCGGAGACCCGCTACATCCACCACCACGCCGTCGTGCTGCTGGATCTCCATCAACCTCTCCTTCCCCCTTGCTGGATCAAGAAGGAGGAGACGTCGCTGCACCGTACGTGTGTTGAACGCGGAGGTGCCGTCCGTTCGGCACTCGGTCATCGGTGATTTGGATCACGGCGAGTACGACTCCGTCATCCACGTTCATTGGAACGCTTCCGCTCGCGATCTACAAGGGTATGTAGATGCACTCCTTTCCCCTCGTTGCTAGTAGACTCCATAGATGCATCTTGGTGAGCGTAGGAAAATTTTAAATTATGCTACGATTCCCTACAGTGCCCACCCGGGACACCTTCTGTACTCCGTTTTTCTCCTATATGCTTGTCCTCCAAGATAAAAAAAATCTATATATACTTCCCAAACCTGTTAATCACCGTATTGCGGAGAAATTCTCTGTTGTCTTTTCTTGCTGTTTTCTGACAGATTCAACTAGAACAACGTCATGTCTTCCTCACCCTTCAACAATGGAGAAGGAGACATAAGGTTGGTTCAGGAAGATCTAAGGGGAGATGAAGCTGAAGAGGTTGCTATGGAGGAAGAAGAGGAAATTCACTTCGTGATTCACCCTCCGGCCTCCGAGAGGGGCACACTAGCTGGCATCTCCACTCACCCTAATCCTCATCAAGCCATGGGATCATCGAACAATCAAGCGAGGTTGGAAGTGCAAGAAGATCTCCCACCAAGGAGGCCCTTGCATTGGTTACATTGTAACGATTTTCATAATTTGATTCACAATTATGGGTTCGAGAACACTCCTCGTAGGCACATACCATCCAACTGGGACATTTCTCGGCCAAGAGAAAACAGTACAGGAACCAAACTGTGGGGCCCTGAGAATAAACACATAATGGCTGAGGTGAAGAAAAACAGTGAATTAATTCATCAAGCCCTCCGGGAGATTCAAGGATTGAAGGATGTACTCATGGTTATATTGGAGAATACTACTTCATCACCACCACCATCTTCTTCACCACCAAAAGAGAACTAAGTATCGGGTATGGGCACTCCCCTTGGCTTCCACCAAGCTTGGGGGAGGTGCCCCGGTATCGTATCATCCCACTATCTTTTTGCTTTTACTTATTTCAGTTCGATCTTTTTGCTTTGGATGAATAAAAGTTTAGTTCGATCCTTTCTTCTTTGAGAGTTTGCTTAGTGATATATCATTGTAATCATGTGCAAGTTATATAATAAAGTTTAGTTTGAGTCTTTGCTTTCTCTACTTTCATGTTGCAAATAAAGAAAAGAAATAAGAAAGAAAGAAAGAAAAAGAGAAAGGAAATAAATAAAAGAAAGGAATTAAATCAATAAGATCATATACTAATCCTATGGTAGGTGATGGCACCACATAAGGAAAAGTATAAGTAGGAAATTTTATTAGAGATTGACGAACATAGTATTAGTCAAGGATGCAACTCATGAAAGAATTAATAAGGGAAGAGAAGATTCACATATAAATATAGTATCCTAGAAATCTTTTGTGATTGTGAGCCCTCATCAAAATATTATATGCCAAAATTGTTGACGTTCGACAAGGAAGACAACTTAATGGTTTATGTTTGTTTATATTCACATAGAAGTCATATTGTCATAGATCCTTCAACATGTGGTGCTTGCCCCTCTCTTTGCTAGCCAAAAATTCCGCACTAAGTACAGATACTACTTGTGCATCAAAAAACCCTTGAACCCAAATCTCATTTTCAAGTGTCCACCATACCTACCTAGGGATTGAGCAAGGTCCCTCAAGTAAGTTGTCATCGGTGCAAAACCTTTTTCGAGAACCTTTTAGAAGTTCTACCCATATGTGTTCTAATCGCCAATTCATATTAGATATACTAAATCCAGCAGCGGTCGCCCTTTTCATAAATGTACTCCTGACGTCTACGAAGGAGTGTGGTTCGTTCGACAAATTCCTACCTCTATATCTATCTCTGAGGTGTTTGGGTTTTGCAAAACTCCTATAAAATTTGCTTCTAAAAATGTGAGATCATTTAGTGTAAGAGAAAATTGAGCGTTGTACGAACTTGGATGACAAAGAATAAAAGCGACAGACTGCATAATAAAGGTTGTCATCTTAAGGGGCAATACAACGCGACATTTTTTGCACTAAAGGATTAAGCATACAAACAAATAAGCGCATGGCAACCTCTGCTTCCCTCTGTGCAGGGCCTATCTTTTACTTTTTATGTATTTACGTTTATGCAAAGAGTCAAAGTTTTTCTCCTATTCCCTTTTATTTTTCTCCTTTGGCAAGCATCATGTGGTGGGAAAGATCTAGGCACACATGTCCAGTTGAACATAGATAGCGTAAGTTATTATTGTTGACATCACCCTTGAGGTGAATATGTTGGGAGGCGAAACTATAAGCCCCTATCTTTCTATGTGTCCGGTTGAAACGTTTGCTCATGTGTACAGGGTGAGTGTTAACAATCATAGAAGACAATATGATGGTTGAGTATGTGGACTTTCCTAAAGGCTCCAACACGTGACCCTTCCTAAAAAGATGATGAATTGTAGTTGCAAAGTTGACTGAGAACATAGTTTGTTGGTTTCTAATAGAGTTTTTGCTTTGTACTTCGACTGTGTGATGAATTGTTACTTATTCATGAGAAGTATATGATAAAATTTCTATTATAAAAGTCCTATGTTTAAATTTTTTGCTGTTATAATAATCAACATGATGCTTCTATGTCTGTATTTTCTTTTTATCGACACCTCTCTCTCAAAGCATGTGGACATGTTTTTCGATTTTGGTTTTCGCTTGAGGACAAGCGAGGTCTAAGCTTGGGGGAGTTGATACGTCCATTTTGCATCATGTTTTCTTACTATTATTTATAATGTTTTTATCCATAATAATGTTTTTTGGAGTAATTCTAATGCCTTTTCTCTCATAATTTGCAAGGTATACACCAAGAGGGAGAATTCCGACAGCCGGAAATCTGGACCTGGAAAGCTACGTCTGGCCACCTATTCTGCACAACTCCAAACAAGCTGCAACTTCACGGAGATTTTTATTGAATATTTAAGAATTATTGGAGCAAATAACTACCAGAGGGGGCCCACCAGGTGGGCCCAACCCACCTGGGCGCGCCCTGGTGGGTTGTGCTCACCCAGGCCCCCCTCCGATGCCCATATTATGGTATATAAGTCATTTTGACCTAGAAAAAATAAGGAGAGGACTTTCAGGACGGAGCGCCGCCGTCTCGAGGCGGAACTTGGGCAGGAGCACTTTTGCCCTTCGGCGGAGCGATTCCGCTGGGGGAACTTCCCTCCCGGAGGGGGAAATCATCGTCATCATCATCACCAACAACTCTTTCATCTTGGGGAGGGCAATCTCCATCAACATCTTCAACAACACCGTCTCATCTCAAACCCTAGTTCATCTCTTGTGTTCAATCTTGTTACCGGAACTATAGATTGGTGCTTGTGGGTGACTAGTAGTGTTGATTACATCTTGTAGTTGATTGCTATATGGTTTATTTGGTGGAAGATTATATGTTCAGATCCATTATATTTTTCTCATAGTTGCGGATGCTTGCGGGAGGGTTAATCATAAGTAGGAGCTTTTTTCAAGTAAGAACAACACCTAAGCTCCGGTCCACCCACATATCAAATTATCAAAGTAGCGAACACAAATCGAACCAACATGATGAAAGTGACTAGATGAAATTCCCGTGTACCCTCAAGAACACTTTGCTTATCATAAGAGACCGTTTTGGCCAGTCCTTTGCCTCAAAAGGATTGGGCTACCTTGCTGCACTTTTCCTACTATTACCGTTACCTGCTTGGTACAAATTATCTTGCTATCAAACTACTCCACTACTTACAATTTCAGCACTTGCAGACAGTACCTTACTGAAAACTACTTGTCATCTCCTTCTGCTCCTCGTTGGGTTCGGCACTCTTACTTATCGAAAAGAGCTAAAATTGATCCCCTATACTTGTGGGTCATCAAGAACCCTAAGGAACAACACGAAGATTTATCCTTTGGAACTCTGGGGGAGGGGGAGCGAGTGCACCAAGAGGAACAATATGGAGGTTTAGCTTCCTGAATTCTTCAACAAGCGAGGGTTGAAATTTGTGAACCTGGAGGTGGTTGCAGTAAGACTTGCGGCTCAAGGCATCAGCCATTACATTAGCCTAGCCTGGTGTATATGAAATACCCAAGTCAAAGTCTGCAACAGTATCCATCAATCTCTGCTGACGAAGTTTCAAGTCTGGCTGAGTAAACAAATACTTCAGACTTTGGTGGTCGGTGAAGATCTCGCAACGATTACCGAGAAGGTAATGTCACCACTGTTTTAGTACATGAATGACAGCAGCAAGCTCGAGGTCATGAACTGGGTAGTTCTCTTCGTGAGGGCGCAATTGACGAGAGGCATGAGCAATCACTTTGCGCTCTCGCATTAGGACACAGTCTAATCCTTGACGGGAAGCGTCATAGTAAATGACGAAATCCTTCTTAGTATCTGGAGGAGCAAGCACTGGGGCAGAAGTCAGCTTGTCCTTGAGTGCCTGGTAACTTCCGTGACAATTTTCTATCCATTGGAACTTGATGCCCTTATCCAACAGGTTAGTCAGAGGCCTGGCGATCTTGGAGAAGTTCTCGACGAATCGACGGCAATAGCTGGCGAGACCGAGAAAACATTTGACTTGCTTGACGTTCTTCGGAGGAGTCCAATCAAGAATGGCCTGAACGCGTTCTGGGTTGACGGCAATACCATCCTTAGAGAGGACATGCCCAAGATAGGTTACTTCGGGTAGCCAGAATTCACACTTGGAGAACTTGGCATATAGTTGATGCTCTCGTAGCTTTTCCAGCACAAGATGAAGATGTTCAGCATGCTCTTCTTTGTTCTTGGAAAATACCAGGATATCATCCAGATAAACCACGACTAACTTGTCGAGGTATTCCATGAATATATAGTTCATCAAATGAGAGAAGGTGGCTGGAGCATTGGTTAAGACAAAAGACATGATGGTGTACTCGTATGAACCATATCGAGTCACGGATGCGGTTTGTGGGATATCCTCTTCACGAACACGGGTCTGGTGGTAACCCAACCTCAAGTCGAGTTTAGAGAACACTGATGAACCAGCCAGTTGACCATATAGATCATTGATCCGAGGAAGAGGATATTTTTTCTCAATGGTAGCTTGGTTAATAGGACGATAACCTTGGACCAATCGGTTTGTCCCATCCTTCTTCTTGACAAAGAGAGAAGGTGCTCCCCATGGAGCGCAACTTGGGTGAATGAAACCTTTGCGAAGAGATTTGTCGATTTCCTCCTTAAGCTAAATGAGTTCATGCGGCGGCATCTTGTAGGGTCGCTTGGCTGTAGGAGTGGTGCCTGGTTTCAAGTCGATGATGAATTCGACGGCTCTAGCAGGGGGGTCCCTAGAAGTGCGCCTGGAAAGACGTCGAGGAACTCGCACGACGGGAATGTTTTCAATGCCCTCGAGTGGTGCAGTGTTCAATGCATAAAGCCTTGCCTCGGCATTCTGAACCAGACGAGCATTGTATCTTATTATTTCATCAGAAGGGTGTAGTAGATGGACGGTCTTAGTGGCACAAACTATAGAAGCAGGATGCCTTTCAACCAATCCATTCCCAGAATGAGATCAATGCTACAGGACTTCAGTATGATTGGAGAGACAAGGAATTCCAGGCCTTCGATTTCAATGGGGACGTCGTTGCAAATCATGGAGGTTCGACATTGGCCCGCAGGGGTGTGTACTAATAGCGAGGCGTTCATGTCTTCGCTTTTAATGACATGCAAGAATGCGAAATCCTCTGAGATGAATGAATGCGATGCACTTGTATCAAATAAAACGGATGTTAGTACTGAATTTACGAGGAGTGTACCCATCACAGTACCAGGCTGGTCTTGAACTTCATTGAGATCAACGTGGTTGGCATGAACGCGACCATAAGACTTGGCATTGGTGTTGCGGGGATCGTTGTTTCCACGACCAGTTGTGGGAAGGGCCAGTTGATCCTGATTCTGATAGCAGTCCCTGGCACGGTGACCTGGTTGACCACACTTGTAGCACAAACCATTATTGGGAGTGGGAACAGGAGCTCGAGGCGGTGGAGCTGGAAGCCTTGGCTGCCTAGATGGTGGAGGAGACAGACGCGGTGCAGCATAAGACTACCTTGGAGCAGGTGCAGTTGGCTGGTACATCCTGTTGGGAATTCATATCCTACGCTTCTGCGAGGGCGGCCTCGAAGATGAGCCCGTGTCAGGGTTGTGCCTGTGAGAGCTCTGGTGTTCCTGCAGACAAGTCTCGCATTGATGTACTTGTTCACCAAGGTGGCGAAGTCGGCAAAGTCATGCACTAGCAGTGCAAGCTTGATGTCAGCTTGTAGTCCATCATGGAACTTCTCCTGTCTACGGGCATCAGTTGCAATGTCTACTTCAGCATAGCGGGATAAGTCCAGAAACTCCCGCTGATAAGCTTCCACATTTTTGTTGCCTTGGGTGAGGTTGCGAAACTTGCGCTTCTTCCTGTCCATGACTCCCTGAGGAATGAAGCGGGCATGGAAGGCAGCTTGAAAGTCTGGCCAGGTGATGATTGTTCCAACCGGCAGAGTACGCCTGTGGCTGTCCCACCATTGAGCTGCAGGTCCCTTCAGGAAGAAGGAAGCAAAGGTGACATAACTGGCAGGGGCTACATCAGCGGACTCTATCTCATAGGTGATGTCACAGAGCCATTCATCAGCATCCAGAGGCTGAGTTGAGCTGCGGTAGATGGTTGGGTTGAGACGCATGAATTCCTGTAGAGTTACTGGAGTTGGCTGCTGGTTCATATTGGGGCGAGGAAACTGAGCCATCATATTCTCCATGAATTGGCGGTCCAGTTCGAACTGTTGGATCATACCATCCATGTACTTAGGTGGTGGTGGGGCGTCGCCACCACGACCACGACCACCTGGTCTAACCATCCTGCTAAAATATAACAGGGGTAGTTCAGCATTGAGAAATTTGCAAAGACAAGAATCATTCATGATGAAACATGCACAATGAAAGGAGCATGATAGACACTACAGAGTAGTCGGCATATCTTACAAAAGGGATCATGCATAGAGTTCAGTAAACAGAGTTCAGTACATGACTAAAGACATCATAGGCGGCACGCAGGCTCGCGGCGAATGCATCTAATACTAATAAACAAGACTACATCAGTCCCAAGAGGAACTGTGGAGGTAGGTGTAGCCTGACAGCTGGTAGTGTCGCATCAGGAACTCCACGTCAGTATCCTGGGGTCCGCGGATACTCTGGTGTAGAACCTGATGCTCAGATGGCAGAAGAGGACCAAGTGCGGGAGAGTAGCCTCCCACATCTGGCCAACCGACACCGTGGGGCATCATGGTCCTGGCTGGGTAGATCATAGAATGCGGTAGATCACCAGATCGGACTAAGGGGTGCAACAGCATCAGAGCACTGTAAAGGTGCTGACGGGTGGTGTACAGTTCGTGGTGAAGAGCTCGGTTAGCTTGATCCAGCCCATCAGCATGCAGAACCAGGTTCTGATGGTGCAAGGGCTCTTGGGTGACAGTGGAGTAGGCAGCAGTGTAGTATCCCTCCGCACCAACGTCGGATGCTATAGCAATGTGCCTGAAAGGGGAGGTGTCCAACGCCCGATACTCTCCCCGAAGACGTGTCGGAGCACCATAAGAAGCATCGTGGACTGCCATATCTATGGTCACTCCAACACCATGGGCGGTGTGCAGCACAGTAGTGGAGTCATACTCCCGAGAGTAGAGGTGGACGATGGCACGGTACTGCTCCTGGTTAAAGTCCTGGTACTGCTCGTACACGGTGTACTTAGAGTGCCAGCGATAAACCAGATAGGTCATCATCTCAGCTAACACAGCAGGTGAACCTGGGACACCAATGGCCGTCGTGTGGTGCACGACCTGCCCCATGGGTTCCATCTGAAAACAAAGATGTTTCAAAGGAGTCAAATGACAGTGTGACTACTGTTCAAAATTCTGTTCTAAGGAATAACTATGGCTTATCCAACTTTGGGGTGAATGTGGTCACGAGATCCTAATGTTAGAGTTAGTAAATTCGTTTAACCCGAGTAGAAGAGAGTTCAGAGTCCCGGAGTAAAGATCGAGGACTAAAAGATCCTAATACCACCCAATGGCGACGTGGGCCCGTAAGACACACAGCCATGTTAGTACAAGTTTTGCAATGTCTAGACTCGACTTTGGCCAAGGAGTGTGGAAGGGGGATTCCTATAGGCAGTCGGCTCTGATACCAACTTGTGACGCCCCCGATTCAATCGTACACTAATCATACACGCAAACGTGTATGATCAAGATCAGGGACTCATCGGAAGATATCACAACACAACTCTAAAAATAAATAAGTCATACAAGCATCATAATACAAGCCAGGGGCCTCGAGGGCTCGAATACAAGTGCTCGATCATAGACGATCAGCGGAAGCAACGATATCTGAGTACAGACATAAGTTAAACAAGGTGCCATAAGATGGCTAGCACAAACTGGGATACAGATCGAAAGAGGCGTAGGCCTCCTGCCTGGGATCCTCCTAAACTACTCCTGGTTGTCGGTAGCGGCATGCACGTAGTAGTGGGCACCTCCGGTTTAGTAGGAGTCGTCGAGGGTGGCGTCTGGATCTTGGGCTCCAGCATCTGGTTGCGACAATCGAGAAGAATGGAAAGGGGAGAAAGAGGGAGCAAAGCAACCGTGAGTACTCATCCAAAGTACTCGCAAGCAAAGGATCTACACTACATATGCATTGGTATCAATGAAATGGGTAGTAACTGTGGACTGAACTGCAGAGTGCCAGAATAAGAGGGGGATAGCCTCCATCTTGAAGTATATAGAAGAGAGTAGATGGTAAGTTCACCAAGTATCATCGTATAGCATAATCCTACCCGGCGATCCTCTCCTCGTCGCCCTGTGAGAGAGAGAGATTACTAGGAGTATCTTGCACTTGAAAGGGTGTGTTTTATTAAGTATCCGGTTCTAGTTGTCATAAGGTCAAGGTACAACTCCGGGTCGTCCTTTTACCGAGGGACGCGACTATTCGAATAGATCAACTTCCCTGCAGGGGTGCACCACATAACTCAACACGCTTGATCCCTCTGGCCGGACACACTTTCCTGGGTCATGCCCGGCCTCGGAAGATCAACACGTCGGAGCCCCACCTAGACTCAACAGAGAGGTCAGCACGCCGGTCTAAATCCTAAGCGCGCAGGGTTCTGGGCCCATTGCACTCCTACACGTTGCGAGGGCGGCCGGAAGCAAACCTAGCCCCCTAAATACAAGTGCAGACTTACGGTCCAATCCGGCGCGCGCCGCTCCGTCGTTGACGTCAAAAGAGCTTCGGCTGATACCACAATGTCGAGTGCCCATAACTGTTCCCGCGTAGATGGTTAGTGCGTATAGGCTCGTAGCCAGACTCAGATCAAATACCAAGGTCTCGTTAAGCGTGTTATTTAGAAGTAACCGCGAACGCCGACCAGCGACCAGGCCCACCTGTCTCCTAGGTGGTCACAACCTGCCATGTCGCTCTGCCACAAAGATCCACACAGAGGGCCATCGGGAAAGTATGTCCTTTCAGCCCCCAATCCGTGAATCAACCGCGGGTACTCAACGAGCCGACCCGACTTTAGTCACAACATGTATCATGTGTAATATGTATAGTATATACCCGTGATCACCTCCCTAGTGATCACGGCCCGATAGTATAGCATGGCAGACAGAAAATAATCTAGGGCCACTGATGGAATACTAGCATCCTATACTAAGCATTTAGGATTGCAGGTAAAGGTAACATCTCTAGCAACAATGACAGGCTATGCAGCAAAATAGGATTAACCGAAAGCAGTAACATGCTACACTACTCTAATGCAAGCATTAGAGAGAAGGAATAGACGTTATCGGGTTGATCAAGGGGGGGGCTTGCCTGGTTGCTCTGGCAAGGAGGGGTCGTCAACAACGTAGTTTATCGGGGCAGCAACGACGCCGGTCTCGGTGTCTAACGAGAGAAGAGGGGGAAGAAACAATAAATATAGTCCAAACATAAGCATGACGATGCATGACATGACAATGAGTGGTGCTAGGTGTGCCCTAACGCGGTAGTAGGTGATACTGGCAAAGGGGGGAAACATCCGAGAAAGTATTCCTGGTGTTTCACGTTTTTTGACAGATGGACCGGAGGGGGAAAGTTGCATGTTTGCTATGCTAGGGATGGGTGGCTTGCAAAAGGACTGCGTATTCGGATTCATCTCGTCATTCTGAGCAACTTTCATGTACAAAGTATTTTCATCCGAGTTACGGATTATTTTATATTATTTTTAAAGTTTTAATTCATTTTTAGAATTAACAGAATTAATTTAATTAGATAATGCAAAAAGCCTAACGTCAGCGGTCAACTCTGACCGTTGACTGGTCAAAAGTACACGTGGGCCCATTGTCATTGACTAGACTAACTAAACAGAATTAATTAGTTTAACTAGTGATTAGGTTAATCTAAACAGAATTAATTAAGATAATTAACTCTTCAATTAATTAATTAAGATTATTATTTTTATTATTTTTTATTTAATTCAATTTTTAAAATGTTCTGCGGCTAGGCCCACTTGTCTGTGGCACAGAGGCCTTATCGGGCAAACGGGTTACGGGCGTCGGGCGGAGCCAGGCGACGAGCGCCAGCCCGCCCGACAAGGCGCTGCGGGGCGGCGTGCGGAGGGCGGGTGCTCGGCTTGACACCGGTTGCCGTGGACGGGGGCCGGCCGTAGCGGACAGCGCCAGCGGAGGGCGGCGCATGTGGTTGGCAATGGCAGGCGGAGGTGGTATGCAGGGGGCCAGCGGGAGCGGCGGCAGTGGGCGCGGGGGTGAGCGCGGCCACGACACCGGCGACTACGATCCGACGTGGCGGAGCACGAGGCTGGGGAAAGCCGCGGCAGGAGAGCAGCACGGCTGTAGCGGGGCGGTTGGTTCGGGCGCGAGCATACTCGGGCGGAGCCGTCGAGCGGCTAATCTGGGAGCACCAGCAGCAGCAGGACGCGGGAGCGGGCAGGAGCTGTAGAGGCGGGACGGAGCGAGAGGCGAGCGGAGTCGCGGTGCGCGGCCTGGGCACAGCACAGGGCGCGAGGGCGCGCAACAGCAGCAAGAGCCAGCAGCATCAGCGGGGATGTGCGGCGAGCACCGCGCGTGCGCAGGCGGACAGCGGGGCGCGCGTTGCGCGGCACAGGGGGTCAAGCGCGCACACGGGGGGAGGAGTCGGGGACGGGGGCGTGCTCACACGAGCGCTGGCGTGCAGGGGAGGTGTGTGACGGCAACAACCGCGACAAGGGAGTAGAAAGAGGGAGCGAGGCCGGGGGCCTCACCGCGGGGTCGTAGGGCAATGGCAGCAGGTGTGGAGGAGGAGGACGGGGAAGAGGCGAGCGACAATGGAGAGGACGGCGTGCAGTCCGGCGGGGAGGTCCAGCAAACGGCGGGGCTCCGGTGGCGGCGACGTCGACGTCCAGGGGGCGGCGAGGCATTGGCGTCGAGGGGATTTTGTCCCCGATCCAGATCTAGATCGGGGAAGGGGGAAGGAGAGCGAGTGGGGGGGGGGGGGAAGTGGGGCGGTTGGGTTAGGGTTTTCCCCCCGGGTGGGTGTTATGGAGGAGGGGAGTGGGGTGCCGGCTGGGCCGGCGGGCTGGCCTGGCTGCCAGCTGGGCCGGTTGGCCTAGTGGGGGGGGGTTCTTTTTTCTATTCTTTTCTTTTCTGTTTTGTTCTTTTCTTTTTATTTATTTTCTTTCAATACTTTGGTTTTACTAAAATAACAAAGTTTTACCTAATTTAGTATCTGTAATTATGTCACAATCCGAACATTTACGTTTTAATATTTGAAAACTTTTGTTGTTTGCCATATTTTGAATTTGATTTTGAATCGGTTCTTGAACTAACGCGAGATTAGCAACAGTAACGGAGGTGACGTGGCATCATTAGCAGAGGTTCACTATAGCATAATTATCCGGGCGTTACAGGCACGCCTGGCAAGCTTGTTACCACCTCGTAGGTCGGTTGGTGCCCTTCTTTCGCTGCAAGAAAGATAATATCCTGGAGAATATTGTCTCAAAACTTCAGCCCAATCGGAGTTACAGATCTCCAGAAATTTAAGAAACGGTGAAGGGCCAGAAAACAGGGTCGCAAAACAGAGAGATAGATCCAATCTCGGAGGGGCTCCCGCCCCTCCGTCGCCATGGAGGCCATGGACCAGAGGGGAAACCCTCCTCCCATCTAGGGGGGAGGTCAAGGAAGAAGAAGAAGGAGCGGGGCTCTCTCCCCCTCTCTCCCGGTGGCGCGGGAGTGCCGCTGGGGCAAGGATCGTGATGCTGATCTACATCAACAACCTCGCTACTGTCAACACCAACTTTCTCCCCCTCTATGCAGTGGTGTAACACCTCTTCTCCCTGCTGTAATCTCTACTTAAACATGGTGCTCAACGCTATATTTTATTATCCAATGATATATGGCTATCCTGTGATGTTTAGGTAGATATGTTTTGTCCTATGGGTTGATTGATGATCATGATTGGTTTGGGTTGTATGTTTTATTTTGGTGCTCTCCTATGGTGTCCTTCGTGTCATGCAAGTGGGATCCCCGTTGTAGGTTGTTGCAATATGTTCATGATTCTCTTATAGTGGGTGGCTAGAGTGACAGAAGCTTAGACCCGAGTAAGGGGGTTGTTGCATCTGGGAGTAAAGAGGACTTGATACTTAATGCAATGGTTGGTTTTTACCTTAATAATCTTTAGTAGTTTTGGATGCTTGCTAGATTTCCAATCATAAGTGCATATGATCCAAGTAGAGAAAGTATGTTACATCATGCCTCTCCCTCATATAAAATTGCAATAATGATTACCGGTCTAGTTATCGATTGCCTAGTGACAAATAACTTTCTTGTGACAAAAAGCTTTTACTAATCAACTAACATTTATTATCTTGCAAATTACTCGTGGTTTTATTCTTGCTAAGTACACCTAGTTTTATTTTTGCAAACTTATCCCTACACCTACAAAATAGTTTCATACTTGTTTTAGGTAAAGCGAACATTAAGTGTGTGTAGAGTTGTATCGGTGGTCGATAGAACTTGAAGGGAATATAAATCCTACCTTTAGCTCCTCGTTTGGATTCGACACTCTTATTTATCGAAAAAGCTACAATTGATCCCCTATACTTGTGGGTTATCAAGACCTTTTTGTGGCGCCGTTGCCGGGGAGCAATAGCGTGGGGTGAATATTCTCGTGTGTGCTTGTTTGCTTTATACTAAGTAGATTTTATTTTCTGTTCTAAGTTGTTTTATATATTTAGTTATGGATATGGAACACAAAATACCAAAAAAATTAGGTGTACTTGCTACTCATGGAGATGGGAATCTCCTAAAACCCTCCATGCTCGTTATATGAAAAATATTAAACACTACTTTGATAATCCTAAGAAAACCCTGTTCAACTTGATAAAGGGAGACACGTTGGATCAACATGAATACTTTAGGGATTATCTCTTTACTCAAAAAGGGAAACTGTTATGGGATCAAATTGAAATGTTGCATCGGTATGCTTGGGATCTATGCTTGAGATATGATTATACTTGTTGCTCTCGGATGAAGGCTCCACACTGTAACATCCCAAATTTCCAATTTGGAATGTTATACATAGATCATTCATGCATATCATATTTTTACTGCATTTCATTTCGCGATCCTCGAAATCCTAAGCAACTCAAAGACCCTCGGAGAGAGTTGGGGATTTCCCTGTTTTCATATTTGAATTTTATCAAATATTGAAACGAGGATTATTTGTTTTAATTATTTTTCTCTCCGAAAATATTTCGTATTCAAATATATGAGAGGAGATAATATGACTTCTCCAAAATAAATGAAATATTGGAGGAAAATATTAAAATCAAATATTGGATTTTATTCGGAGTTTTTCGCTATTTTATTTGAATTAGGAAAAAAATATGCGTTTTTGAAAATTGCATTTTAGGCCCAAATAAATGTTCATATTGTCTGGCCTATTTTTAGAGGACGGGGAAAATTTATTTCGGGATTTTTGGAGTCCGTTTAGTACTTCTTTTCTTTCTTTTTCTCCATGTCGAAATTATTTTAAAAAAAAGTGAACCGACTCCGGGCCGAACCGGCCAGGACTCCTCGGGCCGGCCTTTAAAGCCCGAGACCCCGAGCCCCGAGCCAGCCCAGCCGCCACTCGCGCCCTAACCCTAATCCCGCCGCCGTCGCCACCTGCCGCCCGCGCTGCCGCCGCTGCCCCGCGCCGGAGTCGCCGGACCTTGCCGAACCTCGCCGGACCCGAGGTAGCCGCCTCGGTTTTCATGAGAAAACCGTTTTGGTTCTTTTTCGAAACCCTAGATCCGTTTTTTTATATAGATCCGGTTCGGTTTATTTTTTGGTTTAGTTATTTAGCGAACGCCCGTTTTACGTTCGTTTTAACGAACGGTTTTCACCGTTTAACCGCAGACAGCGAATGTTCGTTCATTAGCCTGTTCGTCAGTTTTTCTTTTTCTCGGATTTTCCGCGATTATTTTCGATCGTGATTTCTGATCCGATTTTCATTTTAGTTTATCTTTTTGCTCGTTTATCGGAATCAGGCGATTCAAGCGCCTAGATCTTCGTCTCGAAATCCTCTTTTTGTTTAACCAACTTGAACAAGATTTTGGTACTGTAAAATTTGACTTTAGTTTAAATTAGTAAAAGGATCTTGTTTCTTTCGCAGTTTGAGTTTCGTTGGTCCGCTTGATTTGATTCTTTTTGCAAACCGGAGTTCTTAAGTTGAACTTTCTGGTAAATTCTTCTTACTTGAGTTTTGCCCGTGTGTCTTTGCTTGATTGCTTATGTATGCTATTGTTTGTTTGCGATAGAATTCCCGGAGTGCGAAGCATGCTACTACGAGTCCCTAGGTTTTGCGGATCGTCAGCAAGGCAAGTAACACATTAATCATACTTCTTTCATACCCAGTTTTTATGCATTAGTTCCAATCCTCAAACACTGCATGATTAGGATGTGATTAACATGTGTGTTGGGAAGTAGTTGATGAGGTAGAACCTATCACCCTGTTATATTCAAACCTTGGGAGTTACTTCTACGTATCTAGTACTTGGAGTATCCTAAGTATCTCATCACTCTAAATTAATATTGTTGGGTTGATAATTACTTTAATTGGGATTGAGTTGGAGGAACTTCCTCAATGATGTTTCAACTACCATGATAGTTAAAATAAAATCTATTCCTTTGTTGTAGGGAAAAATTGGCTTTTCGCAAAACTATAACCATAGAGCTTTCCACCAGCCAAATATGCATGTAGTGATAACATTATTCTGTTCTTTCTCTACTGTGTTATATTGCCAGCATATTCCATGTGCTAACCCATTTTCAGGCTGCAACGTATTATGTTGCAGACTTTTCAAACGAGGAGTAAGGTTCGTTAGGTCGTTTCCGTGCAGCTCAGCTATGCCGTTGGAGTTGATGGACTCACTTTATCTTCCAAGCCTTCCGCTGTTATCGTATTAAATGGCCTTAAGCCATATTTATTGTAATAAGTTCTCTTTTGAGACATTCGATGTAATAAGTGTGTGATTGCTACTCTGTTATAAATCCTTCGAGTACTGTGTGTGTCAGCATTACCGATCCAGGGATGACACTGAAGCACAGAGACTTGACCGTTTGAGGTCGGGTCGCTACAAGATGGTATCAGAGCACACGCTGAGTGTAGGACACGACCACTAAGCTAAAAGCCCTAGATCACTCTTCTCTACTCATTTCTGACTCCTCTCCATTTTCTACTCCTTAGGATGGCGGATTTCAAGAACAAGTTTGCACAACCGGATGAAGACACACCCTTTGGACGCCACCTGAAGGAAGTCACTAGGTACTTGAACATCGTAATACCAAGCTTCACCGGGACGTACAACGCCACTTTACCAGAAGAGGAGCGCTGTATGATTCAAGTTCAAGTTCCAGGAAGGACGTTCTCGCCAACCACCAAGCCCATAGAATTTTCTCTCGAAGCACCCACCCAGAGTCTAGGCAAGAGCATGGCAGCCCACATTACCATGGGACGCATTGGAGAAGGCTACAACAAGGATCTTAAGGACACTATCTACCAAATATGTGGGCGCCGAGATGAGCAATGGGAGATGATCAGCACCAAGAAGGACAGATCCATTGCACCAAGATGATCAGCACCAAGAAGGACACATTCGACGCCAGGAGAATCAGATGTGCGCAGACATGATTGATTTGAAGAAGGCGAAGACAAGGATCATCGAGCTGGAAGAGGAACTCAAGTCTACACGCGATGGATATGAGGAGGAAATTGCAACACTATTGGAGAAGAATGATGACCTGATAAAGAAGTTTGGAGTATTCATGGGAGATCCCGTGCCAGGAGAGGAGGAGGACGACCCCACTTGCCCGGAGAACTACATCATCATCGACAACACCGACTCCGACACCAGTGATGATGACTTTGAAGACGAAGCTGGAGCAGACATCATGGAGTCTTCCACCGATCAAAATGTCTAGACGACCACCAAATGATAGTAGTATTTCCCCCATGTATATAGTAGTAGTTGAGCACTTTTACGATAGTTCTAGACCGTTTGTATGCCCTTGCTTGATTGATTGAGTGAAATGTTTGTGTTTGTCTCATGTCCATATGGGTAGTGCTTTCTCACTAGACCCCTTTTCTATTCTAATCTCTCCCCTCTAAACCCGCCAGATGCCTCCGAGACGTGACACCGGATTTGCCTTCCCGCCAGAGCTCACTCAGTTGATCCAGTAGTAGAATGCCTTGATGCAATTGCTAGTCCAGAACCAGGGCAACAACAATAACCCGCCTCCAGTTGACAACTTAGCTCACTTTTTGAGGTTGCAGCCGCCGGTGTTTTCCAGTAGCACCGAGCCTATAATTGCTAATGATTGGCTACGCCGTATTGGAAGGGAGTTGACCATCGCAGGATGCACAGATGCTGAGAAGGTGCGCTTTGCCGCACATCAATTGGATGGACCAGCAGCCTCATGGTGGGACTATTATATGACCACTTTCCCCATAGACAGCGTCACTTGGGATCAGTTTCAGCAAGCTTTCCGCACAACCCACATCTCAACTGGAGCTATGAATATGAAGAAGCGTGAGTTTCGCAACTTACGCCAGGGGAACCGTACTGTGGCTCAGTACGAGGATGAGTTTAGCAAGTTATCACGTTATGCCCTGATGATGTGGCCACAGATGCCGCGAAGCAGGAGACGTTTATTGAAGGGCTGAATGATGAGATGAGCATGCAGTTGATGGTGGCAACATTCAACAACTACCAGGAGTTGGTAGATAAGGCTCTTATGATTGAAGGGAAGCAGCAGCAAATTGAGAGCCGTAAGAGGAAGTATGGGCAAGGGAAGTATAGCTCAGGTTCTCAGCAGAATGCTCGCCTAACTCCAAACTCCGGAGGACTTATTCATAACCATGGAGGTCATAACCACACCGGAGGAAGTTCGCATAACCACAATGGTTCTAAGAATGGGACTGGGAACGGAACAAACAACAATCAGAACCGCCCCAATCCAGCCACACCCGCCAAGAGAGGTCTAAGTCACACTACATGCTTTAAGTGCGGGAAGACTGGACACTATGCCACGGAGTGCTCTGAAGCAAAGAATGGAAACGGCAATGGGAGCGCTGGGAAGAAGCCCAATCCATTCAACAAAGGACAAGTGAACCACATTAATGTGGAGGAGGTTGAAGAGCAGCCAGACGCGGTTAGAGGTAAGTTTTTGGTTAAGTCCTTTACCGCCCTTGTTCTTTTTGATACTGGTGCATCGCATTCATACATATCAAAGGGATTCGTGGATAAGATTAAACTACCAACCCAAACCCTTAGGACCCCTCTGTTAGTTAGTTCACCTGGAGCAGAGTTTATGGCTAGTCGATGGTGCAACCAGATACCCTTAACCATTGGTAGCCATGTTTTTCCGTCCGACCTAATAATCTTGGAGTCACAAGGATTGGATGTGATATTAGGCATGGACTGGATGTCAAAGTATGGAGGAAGCATTGATTGTGCTAGTAAGTCGATTTATCTCACTACCTCGGAGGGGAAAAGGATTAAGTATGTATCTAGGCATGCGCCTAGGAGGAGCCAAGTAAATACCCTCACGGGAGTTGTTCAGGAGGAAGTGCTTGTAGTGAAGGATTACCCGGATGTTTTTCCAGAGGAATTACCAGGCCTGCCACCGGATCGAGACATCGAGTTTTTGATAGAGCTATTGCCAGGTATAGGGCCAATATCAAAGAGACCCTATCGGATGCCCGCAAATGATCTGGAGGAGATTAAGAAGCAGATCAAGGAGTTATTGGAGAAAGGTTACATTCGACGGAGTTCATCACCATGGGGAGCCCCAGTGCTTTTGGTTGAGAAGAAGGATAAGTCTCTAAGAATGGTTGTTGATTATCATGCTTTAAATGAGGTGACGCTCAAGAACATATACCCAATGCCGATTATCAATGATTTGTTTGACCAACTGCAAGGAGCTAAGGTGTTTTCAAAGATCGATCTGCGATCAGGATATCACCAGCTGAAGATTCGAGAGAAGGATATACCAAAGACAACATTCACCACACGGTACGGGTTGTATGAATATACGGTCATGTCATTTGGACTGACTAACACCCCTGCCTACTTCATGAGCATGATGAACAAAGTGTTCATGGAATATTTGGATAAGTTTGTTGTGGTGTTCATTGATGATATAATGGTATACTCGAAGAATGAGGAGGAGCACAAAGAGCATTTGCGTTTAGTTCTCGAGAAACTCAGGGAACACCAGTTGTATGCCAAGTTCAGCAAATGCGAGTTTTGGTTGAAGGAAGTCGGATTCCTTGGACATGTTATATCAGGAGAAGGTATAGCGGTAGACCCCACCAAGGTTCAGTCAGTCACTGAATGGTTGGCACCCACTTCAGTTAGCAAGATCTGCAGTTTTCTTGGACTCGCGGGATACTACCGAAGGTTCATTGAGAATTTTTCCAAGATTGCAAAGCCAATGACGGAGTTATTGAAGAAGGATACCAAATTTAAATGGACGGAAGAATGTGAGGCAAGATTTCAGGAGTTAAAGAAACATTTGACCACAGCCCCAGTACTGATTCTGCCGGATATACGGAAGGATTTCCAAGTGTATTGCGACGCTTCTCTCCTAGGACCTAGAAGTGTGCTTATGCAGGACGGAAGAGTTGTTTCGTATGCCTCACGACAACTAAAACCGCATGAACTGAATTATGCCACGCATGATTTGGAGTTAGCAGCAGTAGTGCATGCGCTCAAGACTTGGAGACATTACCTTATTGGAAACCGTTGTGATGTGTACATGGATCATAAGAGATTGAAGTACATCTTCACACAGAAGGAGTTGAACCTTAGGCAGAGGAGATGATTGGAGCTTATAAAGGATTATGACATGAAGCTGCACTATCATCCAGGCAAGGCCAATGTTGTAGCAGATGCTTTGAGTCGGAAGAGTTATGCTAACACCCTAGGGAGCACGGGATTGCCAAAGGAGTTAGCAGAGTATCTCAGGGAACTTCGATGGGATATTGTTCCTAGAGGTTTTGTTGTTGGGGAACGTAGTAATTTCAAAAAAATTCCTACGGACACGCAAGATCATCGTGATGCATAACAACGAGAGGGGAGAGTGTTGTCCACGTACCCTCGTAGACCGACAGCGGAAGCGTTATCACAACGCGGTTGATGTAGTCGTACGTCTTCACGATCCGACCGATCAAGTACCGAACGCACGGCACCTCCGAGTTCTACACACGTTCAGCTCGATGACGTCCCTCGAACTCCGATCCAGCCGAGTGTTGAGGGAGAGTTTCGTCAGCACGACGGCGTGGTGACGATGATGATGTTCTACCGACGCAGGGCTTCGCCTAAGCTCCGCAATGATATTATCGAGGTGTAATTTGGTGGAGGGGGGCACCGCACACGGCTAAAAGATCTCAAGGATCAATTGTTGTGTCTCTGGGGTGCCCCCCTGCCCCCGTATATAAAGGAGCAAGGGAGGAGGAGGCCGGCCCTAGGAGGGGGCGCACCAAGTGTGGAGTCCTACTAGGACTCCCTAGTCCTAATAGGATTCCACCTCCCATATGGAATAGGAAAAGAGGAAGGGAAAAAGAGAAGGAAGGAAGGGGGCGCCCCCCTTCCCTAGTCCAATTCGGACCAGACCAAGGGGAGGGGTGCGGCCACCCTTGAGGCCCTTTTTCTTCTTTCCTGTATGGCCCAATAAGGCCCAATACGTATTCCCGTAACTCTCCGGTACTCCGAAAAATACCCGAATCACTCGGAACCTTTCCGAAGTCCGAATATAGTCGTCCAATATATCGATCTTTACGTCTCGACCATTTCGAGACTCCTCGTCATGTCCCCGATCTCATCCGGGACTCCGAACTCCTTCGGTACATCAACATACATAAAGTCATAATAAAACTGTCATCGTAACTTTAAGCGTGCGGACCCTACGGGTTCGAGAACTATGTAGACATGACCGAGACACGTCTCCGGTCAATAACCAATAGCGGGACCTGGATGCCCATATTGGCTCCCACATATTCTACGAAGATCTTTATCGGTCAGACCGCATAACAACATACGTTGTTCCCTTTGTCATCAGTATGTTACTTGCCCGAGATTCGATCGTCGGTATCTCGATACCTAGTTCAATCTCGTTACCGGCAAGTCTCTTTACTTGTTCCGTAACACATCATCCTGCAACTAACTTATTAGTCACAATGCTTGCAAGGCTCATAGTGATGTGCATTACCGAGTGGGCCCAGAGATACCTCTCCGACAATCGGAGTGACAAATCCTAATCTCAAAATACGCCAACCCAACAAGTACCTTTGGAGACACCTGTAGAGCACCTTTATAATCATCCATTTACGTTGTGACGTTTGGTAGCACACAAAGTGTTCCTCCGGTAAACGGGAGTTGCATAATCTCATAGTCAGAGGAACATGTATAAGTCATGAAGAAAGCAATAGCAACATACTAAACGATCGGGTGCTAAGCTAACGGAATGGGTCAAGTCAATCACGTCATTCTCCTAATGAGGTGATCTCGTTAATCAAATGACAACTTATGTCTATGGCTAGGAAACATAACCATCTTTGATTAACGAGCTAGTCAAGTAGAGACATACTAGTGACACTCTGTTTGTCTATGTATTCACACATGTATTATGTTTCCGGTTAATACAATTCTAGCATGAATAATAAACATTTATCATGATATAAGGAAATAAATAATAACTTTATTATTGCCTCTAGGGCATATTTCCTTCAGTCTCCCACTTGCACTAGAGTCAATAATCTAGTTCACATCGCCATGTGATTTAACATGAATAGTTCACATCACCATGTGATTAACACCCATGGTTCACATCGTCATGTGACCATCACCCAAAGGGTTTACTAGAGTCAGTAATCTAGTTCACATCGCTATGTGATTAACACCCAAAGAGTACTAAGGTGTGATCATGTTTTGATTGTGAGATAATTTTAGTCAACGGGTCTGTCACATTCAGATCCGTAAGTATTTTGCAAATTTCTATGTCTACAATGCTCTGCATGGAGCTACTCTAGCTAATTGCTCCCACTTTCAATATGTATCTAGACCGAGACTTAGAGTCATCTAGATTAGTGTCAAAACTTGCATCGACGTAACCTTTTACGACGAGCCTTTTGTCACTTCCATAATCGAGAAACATATCCTTATTCCAGTAAGGATAATTTTGACCGCTGTCCAGTGATCTACTCCTAGATCACTATTGTACTCCCTTGCCAAAATCAGTGTAGGGTATACAATAGATCTGGTACACAGCATGGCATACTTTATAGAACCTATGGCCAAGGCATAGGGAATGACTTTCATTCTCTTTCTATCTTTTGTCGTGGTCGGTCTTTGAGTCTTTACTCAATTTCACACCTTGTAACACAGGCAAGAACTCTTTTCTTTGACTGTTCTATTTTGAACTACTTCAAAATCTTGTTAAGGTATGTACTCATTGAAAAACTTATCAAGCGTCTTCATCTATCTCTATAGATCTTGATGCTCAATATGTAAGCAGCTTCACCGAGGTCTATCTTTGAAAAACTCCTTTCAAACACTCCTTTATGCTTTGCAGAATAATTCTACATTATTTCCGATCAACAATATGTCATTCACATATACTTATCAGAAATGTTGTAGTGCTCCCACTCACTTTCTTGTAAATACAGGCTTCACCGCAAGTCTGTATACAACTATATACTTTGATCAACTTATCAAAGTGTATATTCCAACTCCGAGATGCTTGCACCAGTCCATTGATGGATCGCTGGAGCTTGCATATTTTGTTAGCACCTTTAGGATTGACAAAACCTTCTGGTTGTATCATATACAACTCTTCTTTAATAAATCCATCAAGGAATACAGTTTTGTTTATCCCTTTGCCAGATTTCATAAAATGCGGCAATTGCTAACATGATTCGGAAAGACTTAAGCATAGATACGAGTGAGAAACTCTCATCGTAGTCAACATCTTGAACTTGTCGAAAACCTTTTTGCGACAATTCTAGCTTTGTAGATAGTGATACTACTATCAGCGTCCGTCTTCCTCTTGACAATCCATTTATTCTCAATTGCATGCCGATCATCGGGCAAGTCAACCAAAGTCCATACTTTGTTCTCATACATGGATCTCATCTCAGATTTCATGGCCTCAAGCCATTTTGCGGAATCTGGGCTCACCATTGCTTCTTCATAGTTCGTAGGTTCGTCATGGTCTAGTAACATAACCTCCAGAACAGGATTACCGTACCACTCTGGTGCGGATCTTACTCTGGTTTACCTACGAGGTTTGGTAGTAACTTGATCTGAAGTTACATGATCATCATCATTAACTTCCTCACTAATTGGTGTAGAAGTCACAGGAACAGATTTCTGTGATCCAATAAGGGAGCAGGTACAGTTACCTCATCAAGTTCTACTTTCCTCCCACTCACATCTTTCGAGAGAAACTCCTTCTCTAGAAAGGATCCATACTTAGCAACGAATGTCTTGCCTTCAGATCTGTGATAGAAGGTGTACCCAACTGTCTCCTTTGGGTATCCTATGAAGACACATTTCTCCGATTTGGGTTTGAGCTTATCAGGATGAATTTTTTTACATAAGCATCGCAACCCCAAAATTTTAAGAAACGACAACTTTGGTTTCTTGCCAAACCACAGTTCATAAGGCGTCATCTCAACGGATTTTGATGGTGCCCTATTTAACGTGAATGTAGCTGTCTCTAATGCATAACCCAAAACGATAGTGGTAAATTGGTAAGAGACATCATAGATTGCACTATATCCAATAAAGTACGGTTATGACGTTCGGACACACCATTACACTGTGGTGTTCCAGGTGGCGTGAGTAGTGAAACTATTTCATATTGTTTTAACTGAAGACCAAACTCGTAACTCAAATATTTTACCTCTGCGATCATATCGTAGAAACTTTTATTTTCTTGTTACGATGATTCTCCACTTCACTCTGAAATTCTTTGAACTTTTCAAATGTTCCAGACTTTGTGTTTCATCAAGTAGATATACCCATATCTACTCAAATCATCTGTGAAGGTCAGAAAATAATGATACCTGCTACGAGCCTCAATATTCATCGGACCACATACATCTGTATGTATGATTTCCAACAAATCTGTTGCTCTCTCCATAGTTTCGGAGAACGGCGTTTTAGTCATCTTGCCCATGAGGCACGGTTCGCAAGCATCAAGTGATTCATAATCAAGTGATTCCAAAATCCCATCAATATGGAGTTTCTTCATGCGCTTTACACCAATATGACCTAAACGGCAGTGCCACAAATAAGTTGCACTATCATTATTAACTTTGCATCTTTTGGCTTCATTATTATGAATATGTATATCACTACGATCGAGATCCAACAAACCATTTTCGTTGGTGTGTATGACCATAGAAGGTTTTTATTCATGTAAACAGAACAACAATTGTTCTCTAACTTAAATGAATAACCGTATTGCAATAAACATGATCAAATCATGTTCATGCTCAATGCAAACACCAAATAACACTTATTTAGTTTCAACACTAATCCCGAAAGTATAGGGAGTGCTTCTTCCCTTTGCCCTTTTCTTGAAACTAGTGGTCTCGTCAACCATCAACACTTGAAGTGGTCTCGTCAACCATCAACACTTGATGTTTTTCTTGATTTCTACCTTCGTCGATTTCAGCATCACGAAGAGCTCGGGAATTACTTTCGTCATCCCTTGCATACCATAGTTCATCACGAAGTTCTACTAACTTGGTGATGGTGACTAGAGAATTCTGTCAATCACTATTTTATCTGGAAGATAAACTCCCACTTGATTCAAGCGATTGTAGTACCCAGACAATCTGAGCACATGCTCACTAGTTGAGCGATTCTCCTCCATCTTTTTGCTATAGAACTTGTTGGAGATTTCATATCTCTCAACTCGGGTATTTGCTTGAAATATTAACTTCAACTCCTGGAACATCTCATATGGTCCATGACGTTCAAAACGTCTTTGAAGTCCCGATTCTAAGCCGTTAAGCATGGTGCACTAAACTATCAAGTAGTCATCATATTGAGCTAGCCAAACGTTCATAACGTCTGCATCTGCTCCTGCAATAGGTCTGTCACCTAGCGGTGCATCAAGGACATAATTTTTCTGTGCAGCAATGAGGATAATCCTCAGATCACGGATCCAATCCGCATCTTTGCTACTAACATCTTTCAACATAATTTTTCTCTAGGAACAAAAAATAAACACAGGGAAGCAACAACGCGAGCTATTGATCTACAACATAATTTGCGAAATACTATCAGGACTAAGTTCATGATAAATTTAAGTTCAATTAATCATATTACTTAAGAACTCCCACTTAGATAGACATCTCTCTAATCATCTAAGTGATTACGTGATCCAAAGCAACTAAACCATGTCTGATTAACACGTGAGATGGAGTAGTTTCAATGGTGAACATCACTATGTTGATCATATCTACTATATGATTCACGCTCGACCTTTCGGTCTCTGTGTTCCGAGGCCATATCTGTATATGCTAGGCTCGTCAAGTTTAACCTGAGTATTCCGCGTGTGCAACTGTTTTGCACCCGTTCTATTTGAACGTAGAGCCTATCACACCCGATTAACACGTGGTGTCTCAGCACGAAGAACTTTTGCAACGGTGCATACTCAGGGAGAACACTTTTGTCTTGAAATTTTAGTGAGAGATCATCTTATAATGCTACCGTCAATCAAAGCAAGATAAGATGCATAAAGGATTAACATCACATGCAATCAATATAAGTGATATGATATGGCCATCATCATCTTGTGCTTGTGATCTCCATCTCCGAAGCACCGTACTCGTGATCTCTATCTCCGAAGCACCTTCATGATCACCATCGTCACCGGCTCGACACCTTGATCTCCATCGTAGTATCGTTGTCGTCTCGCCAACTTATTGCTTTTACGACTATCGCTACCGCTTAGTGATAAAGTAAAACTTACGTTGTCGTCTCCTGCCAGTTGCCGATAACTCGGTTACAAAACATGATCATCTCATACAACACATTATATCACATCATGTCTTGACCATATCACATCACAACATGCCCTACAAAAACAAGTTAGACGTCCTCTACTTTGTTGTTGCATGTTTTACGTGGCTACTACGGGCTTAGCAAGAACCGTTCTTACCTACGCATCAAAACCACAACGATAGTTTGTCAAGTTGGTGTTGTTTTAACCTTCGCAAGGACCGGGCGTAGCCACACTCGGTTCAACTAAAGTGAGAGAGACAGACACCCGCCAGTCACCTTTAAGCAACGAGTGCTCCGAACGGTGAAACCAGTCTCGCGTAAGCGTACGCGTAATGTCGGTCCGGGCCGCTTCATCTCACAATACCGCTGAACCAAAGTATGACATGCTGGTAAGCAGTATGACTTATATCGCCCACAACTCACTTGTGTTCTACTCGTGCATAGCATCAACGCATAAAACCAGGCTCGGATGCCACTGTTGGGGAACGTAGTAATTTCAAAAAAATTCCTACGCACACGCAAGATCATCGTGATGCATAACAACGAGAGGGGAGAGTGTTGTCCACGTACCCTCGTAGACCGACAGCGGAAGCGTTATCACAACGCGGTTGATGTAGTCGTACGTCTTCACGATCCGACCGATGAAGTACCGAACGCACGGCACCTCCGAGTTCTACACACGTTCAGCTCGATGACGTCCCTCGAACTCCGATCCAGCCGAGTGTTGAGGGAGAGTTTTGTCAGCACGACGGCGTGGTGACGATGATGATGTTCTACCGACGCAGGGCTTCGCCTAAGCTCCGCAATGATATCATCGAGGTGTAATTTGGTGGAGGGGGGCACCGCACACGGCTAAAAGATCTCAAGGATCAATTGTTGTGTCTCTGGGGTGCCCCCTGCCCCCGTATATAAAGGAGCAAGGGAGGAGGAGGCCGGCCCTAGGAGGGGGCGCACCAAGTGTGGAGTCCTAGTAGGACTCCCTAGTTCTAGTAGGATTCCACCTCCCATATGGAATAGGAAAAGAGGAAGGGAAAAAGAAAAGGAAGGAAGGGGGCGCCCCCCTTCCCTAGTCCAATTCGGACCAGACCAAGGGGAGGGGTGCTGCCACCCTTGAGGCCCTTTTTCTTCTTTCCCGTATGGCCCAATAAGGCCCAATACGTATTGCCGTAACTCTCCGGTACTCCGAAAAATACCCGAATCACTTGGAACCTTTTCGAAGTCCGAATATAGTCGTCCAATATATCGATCTTTACGTCTCGACCATTTCGAGACTCCTCATCATGTCCCCGATCTCATCTCGGACTCCGAACTCCTTCGGTACATCAACATACATAAACTCATAATAAAACTGTCATCGTAACTTTAAGCGTGCGGACCCTACGGGTTCGAGAACTATGTAGACATGACCGAGACACGTCTCCGGTCAATAACCAATAGCGGGACCTGGATGCCCATATTGGCTCCCACATATTTTACGAAGATCTTTATCGGTCAGACCGCATAACAACATACGTTGTTCCCTTTGTCATCAGTATGTTACTTGCCCGAGATTCGATCGTCGATATCTCGATACCTAGTTCAATCTCGTTACCGGCAAGTCTCCTTACTCGTTCCGTAACACATCATCCTGCAACTAACTTATTAGTCACAATACTTGCAAAGTTCATAGTGATGTGCATTACCGAGTGGGCCCAGAGATACCTCTCCGACAATCGGAGTGACAAATCCTAATCTCGAAATACGCCAACCCAACAAGTACCTTTGGAGACACCTGTAGAGCACCTTTATAATCACCCATTTACGTTGTGACGTTTGGTAGCACACAAAGTGTTCCTCCGTTAAACAGGAGTTGCATAATCTCATAGTCAGAGGAACATGTATAAGTCATGAAGAAAGCAATAGCAACATACTAAATGATCGGGTGCTAAGCTAACGGAATGGGTCAAGTCAATCACGTCATTCTCCTAATGAGGTGATCTCGTTAATCAAATGACAACTTATGTCTATGGCTAGGAAACATAACCATCTTTGATTAACGAGCTAGTCAAGTAGAGGCATACTAGTGACACTCTGTTTGTCTATGTATTCACACATGTATTATGTTTCCGGTTAATACAATTCTAGCATGAATAATAAACATTTATCATGATATAAGGAAATAAATAATAACTTTATTATTGCCTCTAGGGCATATTTCCTTCATTTGTTGCAACAATGGAGGTTCAGCCTACATTGTTAGGAAAGATTCGAGAAGCTCAGAAGGATGACCAAGAGATTGCCGAGATAAAAGAGAGAATGAGCAAAGGAAAGGCCAAAGGTTTTCGTGAGGATGAGCACGACACCTTATGGTTTGAGGACCGTGTTTATGTGCCCAATAACACAGAGATCAGGAAGTTAATACTTCAGGAGGCTCATGACTCACCATACTCGATACACCCCGGAAACACCAAGATGTATTTGGATTTGAAGGAACGTTTCTGGTGGACAGGTATGAAGAAGGATATTGCCGAGTATGTAGCCGTATGTGATGTATGTCAGAGAGTGAAGGCAGAACATCAGAAGCTAGCAGGATTGTTACAGCCTATGCCGATACCCGAATGGAAGTGGGATAAACTTGGCATGGATTTTATCACCGAATTGCCCAGGACCAAATCTGGATATGATTCTCTATGGGTAGTAGTTGATCGCTTGACCAAAGTGGCTCACTTTATCCCCGTGAAAACAACCTACACCAGTGCGAAGTTGGCCAAGATATATATGACCAGGATCGTATGTCTGCATGAAGTTCCGAGGACCATCGTATCAGATAGAGGAACACAGTTTACCTCAAAGTTTTGGCATCAACTGCACCAGACTTTGGGAACGAGATTGGAGTTCAGTACAGCGTTTCACCCGCAGACGGATGGACAGACCGAGAGAGTCAACCAGATTCTGGAGGACATGTTGAGGGCCTGTGCGCTAGATTATGGATCTAGTTGGGATGACAATTTGCCCTACGCGGAGTTCTCATACAACAATAGCTACCAAGCCAATTTGAAGATGACACCGTTCGAGGCCCTGTATGGACGAAGGTGCAGAACACCGTTGATTTGGGATGAAGTTGGACACCAGCAGTTGTTTGGACCAGACTTGATCAAGGAGTCCGAAGAGAAAGTTAAGTTGATCCGAGATAGACTGAAGGTAGCTCAGTCCAGGCAGAAGAGTTATGCAGATTCAAAACACAAGGAGGTAACCTATGAAATTGGAGACATAGCCTATCTGCGAGTATCACCCTTGCGAGGAGTGAAACATTTTGGACAGGTACTTAAGGAACAAGATGATTTTCTTAATGAGTTGAATAGTAAGAATAATAATAATGTTGTTAGGGTTATGACTAGAGGTGGTAAAATGACTCAGGAACCTTTGTATCCTGAAGGCCATCCTAAGAGAGTTGAGCAAGATTCTCATAGAACTAATACTGATGCACCTAGTCCTTCTAATAAAAAGAAAAAGAAAACTGATAGGACTTTGCATGCTAGTGAACCTGCTATAGACACACCTGAGAATCCCAATGATATTTCTATTTCTGATGTTGAGACACAATCTGGTGATGAACATGAACCTAGTCATAATGTTAATAATGATATTAATGTTGATGCTCAACTAATAATGACAATGATCTAGAGATTGAACCTGCTGTTGATCTTGATAACCCACAATCAAAGAATCAACATTATGATAAGAGACTTTGTTGCTAGGAAACATGGTCGAGAAAGAGAATTACCATGGGTTCAAAAACACATGCCCTTTCCTCCTAAGCCATCCAAGAAAAAGAATGATGAGGATTTTGAGCGCTTTGCTGAAATGATTAGACCTAACTTTTTGCATATGCGTTTGACTGATATTCTTAAAATGCCTCCTTATGCTAAGTATATGAAAGATATTGTTACTAATAAAAGAAAGGTACCTGAAGCTCAAAATTTCCACCATGCTTGCTAATTATACTTTTAAGGGTGGAATACCAAAGAAACTTGGAGATCCAGGAGTACCAACTATACCATGCTCCATTAAAAGAAACTATGTTAAAACTGCTTTATGTAATCTTGGAGCCGGTGTTAGTGTTATGCCTTTCTCTTTATATCGTAGACTTGAATTGAATAAGTTGAGACCTACTGAAATTTCTTTGCAAATGGCTGATAAATCAACTTCTATACCCATCGGTATTTGTGAGGATGTGCCTGTTGTGGTTGCAAACGTTACTATCTTAACGGACTTTGTTATTCTTGATATTCCCGAGGACGACAGTATGTCGATCATCCTTCGTAGACCCTTTTTGAATACTGCAGGGGTCGTTATTGATTGAAACAAAGGCAATGTCACTTTTCATGTTAATGGTAATGAAGAACCTCAAGTTCGTAGTATCAATTCTATTGGAAAATTTTCAACTATTACTATTCTCCGGTTTCATGTTATTAGAAAGAAGTTTGTTAATAAGACTTGATCAACCTTGTTAATGGATTCCTTTTGATGGGCATGAGATGGATGAATTTAGAAAGCACAACTTTCTGTACCCACTTTTTACTCTCTGTTACTTAGATTAAATAAAGCCAAAATAGTATTTTTTTTCTTTCTGTTTTCTGAATTATACGCGCAATAAAAATGTCCCAAAAATAAAAGTTCTCCAAATGCCCTGAAAATTTAGTATGATTTTTTATAGAATATTTAAGAATTTCTGGCACTGAACACACACCAGGGGGATGCACCAGTGGACCACAAGGGTGGAGGGCGTGCCACCTGTCTTGTGGGTCCCACATGGGTGCCCTCCACTTATTCCAGCACCCATCCACTTCGTCTTCCTCCAGCAAAAATCATCCCATAGCTCAAACCCGTGTTCTTGCTCATTTTGCTGCCATTTTCGATCTCCTTGCTCAAAGCTCCATTCGCAAAACTGCTTTGGGGGATTGTTCTTCGGTGTGTGACTCCTCCAATGGTCCAATTAGTTTTTGTTCTAGTTAGTTATTTATTGCAAATTTTTGATGTTGTGTTGACCTTGTTCTTGAGCTTGCATGTCAAATTTATATGCTCCAAAGTAGTTTTGATGCATGATATAGCTTCTAGACACTTGTAGGAGTAGTTGCTATCAATTTTATTGAGTTTGGTTCACTTTTATTTTGAGTCACTAAAAATTTCCGAAATTTTTTAGAGGAAGAAAAATGTCTAGGAAAATGTACCAAGGTGGTTCTTTGAGGAAGCAAGCACCGAGGCTCGCGATACGTGAGCCGGACCTTGAACCACCCAGGGAAGCTCAAGTGCGGCCTTGTGAATGGCCGTCAGACGATTTTATAGTTCATGCAGGCTTCAAGGATGAATTTGATGTCTATGTACGTAATACTATTACCTCACCGATTCCTTTGTGCGGAGGTCTGAATTTTCATCTAAGCTCAATACCCATACTATTTTATTTGATCTTTATGATGAATCATATACCATGGACCTTGAAGATTTTAATACTGCTTGCAAAATCCCACAGTGGGGCCTTTTTAGTGAGCCTCACAAATCTGAATACAAGGATATCCTTGCTAGCATCACTCTGGGAGAAACTAGAAATATCACACAAGCTACCATAGGGAGCATTCACTTTCCTGCCATACATTATATTGCTCTCTTATAGGTAGATGTATTAATGGTAAACATGAGTGTTACCACCTTTGCATTCCAGATCGTAGTGTCCTCAAGTGTGCGGTGTTAGGTGTTAAGCGATATAACTTGGGGGCTATTATTGCAAGGAGGTTACATCTTAATGCTAAAGATGGAGATTTATTTGGTGGGATTTATGCAACTTGTTTAGCTAATTATCTTGGTGTATCCATAAGAGGGAATGACATTGAGTTGCCACCTACTTTTCTAGATTATAATGCTATGGTACGCTACCAGTTTCTTGAGAGGAACAAATAATCCCTCCAGTAATGATTAATCTTCGACAAACGGCAAGCCGTCCATATTACCCTTCCTGTTCCTGCCTTCTTTAACTTTCAGGTAAATGGGAGATATTTTATAACCAGAGAGGAGGCAAATGAGTATGAGAGAACAGCGGAGGCTGCTCGCCTCCAGGAGGCAGGTCGCCAAGTGGTAGCTATCGCAGCACAATACAGCCCCAACTATGATTTCGGATATCATCTGGGCCAGTGGTGGCCCTAGACCAACTTAGGCCAAAATCCTAAGCTTGGGGGAGTACGTATTTCTCACCGACATTACATTCATGTTCACACACTCATTTCAGTTGTCAGTGTTCATACTTTTTCATTGTATATCCATGTTAGTTTATTTCTTTTTCTTGCTTTCTTCTTGTGTGTTTGAAAAACCTTAAGAAAAACAAAAAAAATAGTTGTAGTTAGTTTACTTTCCATGCTTATTTAGTTGTAGTATTAAAAAAACCAAAAAGATTTCTCGTTCTTCTTTTTGCTTGTTGGGAGCTTTCCCATGTAAATAGTTTTTCTCGTTCTTGTTTTACTTAGAAAAACAAAAACTCCAAAAGCATTTCCGTCTGTTTCTTTGAAATTCTTTTTCTTTTCTTCGGGGGTCGAGATGAGAAGACCACGATGAAAATGTTGAGTGGCTCTCATATGCATTATTGTTGATCTAACAAAAGAGCCCATATTGACTTGTCTTCTCCTTTGAATAAATGTTTGCAGATTCCAGCTTAGTCCAATGCACGTGCACTATTATTATTATCCACACCGTTCGGTCATGCAAGTGAAAGGCAATAATGACGATATATGATGAAATGATTGAAATGAGGAAAAGCTGGTACGAACTCGACCTATCTTGTTTTTGTAAATATGATTAGTTCATCGTTCCTGATTCAGCCTATTATGAATGAAACATGCTTGCAAGGACCATTAGAGATAATAGTTAGTCATGCCATGCTTAATTAGCTAGGAGTTTATAATGGTTTACCTTGCGTGCCAACATGAAAATTAAAATGGTTGTGATGTAGTATGATAGGATGGTATCCTCCTTTGAATGATTCGAGTGGCTTGACTTGGCACATGTTCACGCATGTAGTTGAAACAAAATCAACATAGCCTCCACTATATTTATGTTCATGGTGATTTATATCCTACTCATGCTTGCATTGAATGTTGGTTAATCTCAATGCATGTTTATGACTGTTGTCGCTCTCTAGTTGGTCGCTCCCTAGTCTTTTTCCTGCCTTCACTTGTACTAAGCAGGAATACTGCTTGTGCATCCACTTCCATAAACCCAAAGTTGTTCCATATGAGTCCACTATACCTTTATATATGCGGTATTTACCTGCGTTCCAAGTAAATTTGCATGTGCCAAAATCTAAACCTTCAAATGATTATCTGTTTTGTATGCCCGAATCGCTCATGTAGCGACTGCGGGCTGTCAATATCTTCCATGCTAGGTGGGTTATTCTCACAATGAGTGGACTCTGCTCATCATTCACGAGAAAATGGCTGGTAACCGGGATGCCCAGTCCTAAGCTCAAAACAAATCAAAAAAATAATTGCAAACAAAACTCCCCCAGGATTGTTGTTAGTTGGACAGTACCCGTTGTTTCGGACCTGCCCTGGAATGTGCTTGCTGGTGGTGGGGGAGTATAAACTTTATCATTATGTTTGGGAACCGCCTATAATGTATCTAGTATGGAAGATACCGAGATCTCTTGGTTGTTATCTTGACAATAAAAGAATACCGCTCAAAATATTATTTATCTCTGTTTTAAAAACTCGAGCTCTGTCACCTCTGCAAATCCCTGTTTCCCTCTGCGAAGGGCCTTTCTATTTACTTTTATTGCTGAGTCACCATCCTCTTATAAAAAGCACCAGTTAGAGAGCACCACTGTCATTTGTATGCATTGCTATTAATTTATATTGAGTATGACTATGACTGGATCTCTTTTACCATGAATTACAATGTCTAGTCAGTCCTTGATCATCAGGGGTGCTCTGCATTTATGTTTTGCGGTCTCAGAAAGGGCTAGCGAGGTACCATCTTGTTATGTCATATCATGATTGTTTTGAAAAAGTGTTTTCATCTGAGATTTATTATTATTGCTCGCTAGTTGATTATGACACTGATATGAGTAAATGTCAGACCTAAATGTTATTGTGAATATGGTTAGTTCATAATCTTTGCTAGAAACCTGGATGCTGGCTTTACATAATTGCAACAACAAGATCAAACAGAGTTTGTAAAAGTTTTCCTTCATCACTTTCAGTTTGTCAACTGAATTGCTTGAGGACAAGCAATGGGTTAAGCTTGGGGGAGTTGATATGTCTCCATTGTATATACTTTTCCAAACTCTTTTGCCCTTGTTTTGGACTCTAATTTGCATGATTTGCATGGAACTAACGGGGACTAACGTTGTTTTCAGCAGAATTGCCATGGTGTTATTTTTGTGCAGAAATAAAAGTTCTCAGAATGACCTGAAACTTCACGGAGATTATTTTTGGAATAAATAAAAATATTGGCGAAAGAATCAACCATAGGAGACCCACACCCTGTCCACAAGGGTGGAGGGCGTGCCCACCCCCCTGGGGCACGCCCTCTGGTCTTGTGGGCCCCACAGACCTCCACCAACCTCAACTCCAACTCCATATATTCACGTTCCGGGAGAAAAAAACAGAGAGAAGGATTCATCGCATTTTACGATACGAAGCCGCCGCCACCTTTTGTTCTTCCTCGGGAGGGTAGATCTGGAGTCCGTTTTGGGCTCCCGAGAGGGGAAATCATCGCCATCGTCATCATCAACCATCCTCCATCATCAATTTCATGATGCTCACCACCGTGCATGAGCAATCCCATCGTAGGCTTGCTGGACGGTGATGGGTTGGATGAGATTTACCATGTAATCGAGTTAGTTTTGTTAGGGTTTGATCCCTAGTATACACTATGTTCTAAGATTGATGTTGCTATGAATTTGCTATACTTAATGCTTGTCACTAGGGCCCGAGTGCCATGATTTCAGATCTGAACCTATTATGTTTTCATGAATATATTTGTGTTCTTGATCCTATCTTGCAAGTTATAGTCACCTACTACGTGTTATGATCCGGCAACCCCAGAGTGACAATAGTCAGGACACTTCGTGGTGATGACTGTAGTTTGAGGAGTTCATGTATTCACTAAGTGCTAATGCTTTGGTCCGGTACTCTATTAAAAGGAGGCCTCAATATCCCTTAGTTTCCAATAGGACCCCGGTGCCACGGGAGGGTAGGAAAAAAGATGTCATGCAAGTTCTTTTCCATAAGCACGTATGTCTATATTCGGAATACATGCCTACATTATATTGATGAATTGGAGCTAGTTCTGTGTCACCCTATGTTATAACTGTTGCATGATGAATGCCATCCGACATAATTATCCATCATCGATCCATTGCCTATGAGCTCGTTTCATATTGATCTTTGCTAAGTTACTTTTCTGTTGCCACTGTTACGATTGCTACGAAACAGCTACTGTTACTTTTGCCACTGTTACCGTTACTTCCATACTACTTTGCTACTAAATACTTTGCTACAGATATTAGGCCTTTCAGGTGTGGTTGAATTGAGAACTCAGCTGCTAATACTTGAGAATATTCTTTGGCTCCCATTGTGTCGAATCAATAAATTTGGGTTGAATACTCTACCGTCGAAAACTATTGCGAACCCCTATACTTGTGGGTCATAATCAATAAGTCTGTGACTAACTTATGACTAATGTGAGTCCATGGGTTATACGCACTCTTACCTTTCCGCAATTTGCTAGCCTCTTCGTTACCGTGCGTTGCCCATTCTCACCTCAAGAGTTGGTGCAAACTTCGCCGGTGCATCCAAAATCCGTGATATGATACGCTCTATCACACATAAGTCTCATTATATCTACCTCAAAAGAGCCACCATACCTACCTATTATGGCATTTCCATAGCCATTTCGAGATATATTGCCATGCAACTTCCATCATCATCATATACTTGACTTGAGCATTCATTGTCATATTGCTTTGCATGATCGTAAGATAGCTAGTATGATATTTTCATGGCTTGTCGATTTTTTGATATCCTTGCTACCCTAGATCATTGCCCATCCTGGTACACTGCTAGAGGGATTCATATAGAGTCATACTTTATTCTAAGTATCGAGTTGTAATTTTTTGAGTTGTAAGTAAATAGAAGTGTGATGATCATCATTATTCATTATTAGAGCATTGTCCCAGTGAGGAAAGGATGATGGAGACTATGATTCCCCCACAAGTCAGGATGACACTCCGGACATAATCAAAAAATAAAACAAGGCCAAAAAGAGCCCAACAAAAAAAGGAAAAAAGAAATAAAAAAGAAGAAAAAGAAAAAAAATGATAGAAAAAGAGAGAAGGGGTAATGTTACTATCCTTTTCCACACTTGTGCTTCAAAGTAGCACCATGTTTTTCATATAGAGAGTCTCCTATGTTGTCACTTTCATATGCTAGTGGGAATTTTTCATTATAGAACATGGCTTGTATATTCCGATGACAGGCTTCCTCAAATGCCCGAGGTCTTCATGAGCAAGCAAGTTGGATGCACAACCACTTAGATTTCAGCTTGAGCTTTCATACACTTATAGCTCTTAGCTCATCCGTTGCATGGCAATCCCTACTCCTCGCATTGACATCAATTGATGGGCGTCTCCACAGCCCGTCGATTAGCCACATCGATGTGAGACTTTCTTCCTCTTTTGTCTTCTCCATATCATCTCTATCACGATACTCTATTTCACCCATAGTGCTATATCCATGGCTTTTGCTCATGTATTGCATGGGGGTTGAAACAGCTGAAGCACATTAAAAAGTATGAACCAATTGCTTGGCTTGTCATCGGGGTTGTGCATGATAAATACTTTATGTTAAGAAGATGGATCATGACAAGACTATATGATTTTGTAGGGATAGCATTCTTTAGCATTGATATTTTGACAGACATGATTGTTTGTTGGGATGCCTGAGTATTGATGTCTGTATATCAAATTATAGACTATTGCTTATAATCACTTGTGTCTTAATATTCATGCCAAGATTAGATTATATGATCAAGATTATGCTAGGTAGCATTCCACGTCAAAAAAATCTTTTTTATCATTTACCTACTCGAGGACGAGTAGGAATTAAGCTTGGGGATGCTGATACGTCTCCATCATATCTATAATGTTTGATTGTTTCATGCCAATATTCTACAACTTTTACATACTTTTGGAAACATTTTATATCTTTTTTGGGACTAACATATTGATCCAATGCATAGTGTCAGTTCCTGTTTGTAGCATGTTTTTCGTTTCATAGAAAATCCATATCAAACAAAGTCCAAATGCGATAAATTTTTACGGAGAATTATTTTGGAATATACGTGATTTTGGGGAAGCAGAATGAACGCGAGACAATGCCTGTGGGGCCCACAAGCTCAAGGTCCGCGCCTCCTGTCGGTGCAACAAACCCTAGGTCCAATGCCCAGACTATGCACAGGCCTAAGGACAAGTTTGCAACACCCAAGATCAAACGAAGCACGAAGGGAGCAACTCTTTGAAGAATCAAAGAGCTGGTCGAGAAGACCAAGTCAAGCCAGAGAGACAAGATGTCACTAAGGGAAAAACCTCCCTTACCGGGCAGGCAAGCCTTGCGGGGTTGGGGTTACCCCGAAAGCAAGCCTCCAGATCGTCCTGGCAGGCCTGTCGGGGCTTGCAGAGGCAAACTACTCCACCGCACCACCTCACAGCGACGCAGGTCGTCGATCAGTGCGGTGTCAAGCCCCTAAGTGACTAAGTGGCTGCTTCCTGCCACATGGCAGCCACTCCCTACAGAAAACACCTCCAAATGACACTCGTCCTGATACGTGTCAAGCAAGCAGGCGCAAAGCTAGCAAAATAGCCCGGCAAGGCTTGCCGGGCACGCTGTGATGTGACACTGAGCGGCGCATTTAATGCGCTCTGTCCGTCTGCAGAGTTAGGTATGATAGCATTGTTTTCTATCTAATCAGTATGTAAAGACTGATTTGCCACTGTGGTGACCCCTTTATCTATGAAAGGAGGCCCATGGCAACCGTAGAGAGGATTCGTACCCTCGCATGCGTAGCCACTCTCGCCCCGAGGCTACCCTGCCGGGCAAGAGCGTCGCGTTCTCCACCATTATCCACCATCAATCCACCAAAGCAGGAGTAGGGTTTTACGCCTCACGGAGGCCCGAACTTGGGTAAAACTGCACGTGTGATCTCTGCCGTGCTGTGTTACGCTTCTCCACTCTTTGTGTGACGTGCCCATACCCCCGACGAACCAAAAGGGGCTCATGGCCCCATAGGTGGTCGTGGTTTCCCACGACATCTTTGGCGTGCCAGGTAGGGGGAGGCACTTGCGCGAACCCGAGAGTGTAAGCAGCGCGTCACCTTCATCGACATTTTCGCCATCAACGACTCCATCGACTATGGCGCCCAAGAAGAAGTCCGGCGTCGTAGCTCACCCGTCCCCCTCGAAGGCCCCGCTGCCCACGACCGCCAACATCGTGGGGACTGCGGGGACGCATGGAGGTGTGGACGCCGTAGGAGACGTGGTTGACGCAGGCGACGTTGTTACCGCCTCCCCCGCGGTTGGGGCAGGAGCGGGAGGCATCGGAGAAGGACAACACCAACAACATCCCGGCAACCACCCTCCGTGAGGTACGGGTAGAGAGATTATTCCTTCTGTCCCTCCCTGCCTAGCCGAGGGGCATAGCCACGGCGGTGATGACTGCCCTGAGGCGAATCGCAATCCTCCGGCCGCCCCCGCCGCGGGTGCGGTTGTAGGACATGCACCGCCCCCGGAGCAAACTGGCCCAGCTAATGCTCCGAACAGGGTCATTGGTCCGCACGAGGCACCCTGATACGTCTCCATCGTATCTACTTTTCCATACACTTTTGCCCTTGTTTTGGACTCTAACTTGCATGATTTGAATGGAACTAACCCGGACTGACGCTGTTTTCAGCAGAATTGCCATGGTGTTATTTATGTGCAGAAACAAAAGTTCTCGGAATGACCTAAAACTCCACGGAAGATATTTTTGGAAAATATTAAAAATACTGGAAGAAGAATCCACGTCAGGGGCCCACACCCTGTCCACGAGGGTGGGGGCGCACCTGCCCCCTGGGTGTGCCCCCTGCCTCGTGGGCCCCTGGAGCTCCACTGACCTCAACTCCGACTTCATATATTCGTGTTCGGGGAGAAAAAAATCAGAGAGAAGGATTCATCACGTTTTACGATACGAAGCCGCCGCCAAGCCCTAAAACCTCTCGGGAGGGCTGATCTCGAGTCCGTTCGGGGCTCCGGAGAGGGGAATCCGTCCCCGTCGTCATCATCAACCATCCTCCATCACCAATTTCATGATGCTCACCGCCGGGCGTGAGTAATTCCATCGTAGGCTTGCTGGACGGTGATAGGTTGGATCAGATCTATCATGCAATCGAGTTAGTTTTGTTAGGGTTTGATCCCTAGTATCCACTATGTTCTGAGATTGATGTTGCTATGACTTTGCTATGCTTAATTCTTCTCACTAGGGCCCGAGTTCCATGATTTCAGATCTGAATCTATTATGTTTTCATGAATATATGTGAGTTCTTGATCCTATCTTGCAAGTCTATAGTCACCTACTATGTGTTATGATCCGGCAACCCCGAAGTGACAATAATCGGGACTACTCCCGGTGATGACCATAGTTTGAGGAGTTCATGTATTCACTATGCGTTAATGCTCTGGTCCGGTACTCTATTAAAAGGAGGCCTTAATATCCCTTAGTTTCCATTAGGACCCCGCTGCCACGGGAGGGTAGGACAAAAGATGTCATGCAAGTTCTTTTCCATAAGCACGTATGACTATATTTGGAATACATGCCTACATTACATTGATGAATTGGAGCTAGTTCTGTGTCACCCTATGTTATGACTGTTACAGGATGAACCACATCCGGCATAATTCTCCATCACCGATCCAATGCCTACGAGCTTTTCACATATTGTTCCTCGCTTATTTATTTTTCCGTTGCTACTGTTACAATCACTGCAAAACCCACAAATATTACTTTTGCTACCGTTACCGTTACTTCCACACTACTTTGTTACTAAACACCTTGCTGCAGATACTAAGTTATCCAGGTGTGGTTGAATTGACAACTCAACTTCTAATACTTGAGAATATTCTTTGGCTCCCCTTGTGTCGAATCGATAAATTTGGGTTGAATACTCTACCCTCGAAAACTGTTGCGATCCCCTATACTTGTGGGTTATCAAGACTATTTTCTAGCGCCATTGTCGGGGAGCATAGCTCTATTCTTTGAGTCACTTGGGATTTATATCTGCTGGTCACTATGAAGAACTTGAAAGACGCAAAAACAACAATTTATCCCTCAACTACGAGGGGAGGTAAGGAACTGCCATCTAGCTCTGCACTTGATTCACCTTCTGTTTTGAGTAAGCTTGCGACACCTAAACCTGCTTCTGCTATTCATTCTGATATGTCGCATGTTATTGATGATGCCACTTCTGCTATGCATGATACTTATGATGAAACTACTACTATGCTTGATACTACTGTGCTACTTGGTGAATTTCTTGATGAACAACTTGCTAGGGTTAGAGAGAATGAAATTATTGAAACTGATAACATTGATGAAAGTGATGATGAAGACTCTCCCCCTAATAAATATGAATCGCATGTTGTTCCCGAGGGTTATGTTTTGGAAAAAGAAGCTGCTATAGCTATTTTTGATCAAGAGGTTATTAGCTAAATGGAAGCAGCAATCTCTTAATGCAAGAATGAAACCTGACCTTGCTTTTGCTACCTCACCTCTCTGTGTTACTCATAAGGATTATGAATTTTCTGTTGATCCTGATATAATTACTTTGGTTGAATCTGATCCTTTTCATGGCTATGAATCTAAAACTGTTGTGGCACATCTTACTAAATTAAATGATATAGCCACCCTGTTCACTAATGATGAGAAATCTCGCTACCTATATATCCTTAAAATATTTCCGTTCTCATTAAAGGGTGATGCTAAGATATGGTTTAATTCTCTTGATCCTGGTTGTGTGCGTAGTCCCCAGGATATGATTTATTACTTCTCTGCTAAATATTTCCCTGCTCATAAGAAACAAGCTGCTTTAAGGGAAATATATAATTTTGTGCAAATTGAAGAAGAGAGTCTCCCACAAGCTTGGGGGAGCCTTCTCCAATTACTTAATGCTTTGCCTGATCATCCTCTCAAGAAAACTGAAATACTTGATATCTTTTATAATGGACTAACCGATGCTTCCAGAGATTACCTAGATAGTTGTGCTGGTTCTGTTTTCAGGGAAAGAACACCAGATTAAGCTGAAATTCTATTGAATAATATGTTGACAAATGAAAATAATTGGACACTTCCTGAGCCAATTCCTGAGCCTATTCCTAAACCAACTCCGAAGAAGAGAGGTGTTCTATTTCTCAGTCCTGAAGATATGCAAGAGGCAAAGAAATCTATGAAAGAAAAATGTATTAAAGCTGAAGATGTTAAGAATTTACCTTCTATTGAAGAAATACATGGTCTTAATTTACCGCCTGATGAACAATTATATGATCTTAATCCTTCACCTATTGAAGAAACTCATGGTATTGATAACCTGACACAGGTAGTAAAGGTAAATTCTCTCTATAGATATGATAAAGTTGAAATCCCTCCTACTAAGCTTGCTAGCCAATGTTTCGATGAGTTTGATAACTTTATGGTTAAGCAAGAAGATTTCAATGCTTATTCTGGTAGACAATTAAAACAAAATGCTTATATGATTGAACACTTGGGTGATTATATGGCTAATGTTAAGGGTGAACTTAAACTTATTAGTAAACATGCTTCTATGGTTACCACTCAAGTAGAACAAGTACTTAAAGCTCAAAATGATTTGCTCAATGAATTGAATAGTAAGAATAATGACTATGCTGTCAGAGTGGCTACTAGAACTGGTAAAATGACTCAGGAACCTTTGTATCCTGAAGGCCATCCTAAGAGAATTGAACAAGATTCTCAGAGAAATAATATTGATGCACCTAGTCCTTCTAAAAAGAAGAAAAAGAAAAATGATAGGACTTTGCATGCTTCTAGTGAACCTATTGCTGAACCACCTGAGAATCCAAATGATATTTCTATTTCCGATGCTGAAACACAATCTGGTAATGAACATGAGCCTAATGAAAATGCTAATGATGATGTTCATGATGATGCTCAACCTAGTAATGATAATGATGTGGAAATTGAACCTGCTGTTGATCTTGATAACCCACAATCAAAGAATCAACGTTATGATAAGAGATACTTTGTTGCTAGGAAACATGGTAAAGAAAGAGAACCTTGGGTTCAGAAACCCATGCCTTTTCCTCCCAAACCATCCAAGAAAAAGGATGATGAGGATTTTGAGCGCTTTGCTGAAATGATTAGACCTATCTTCTTGCGTATGCATTTGACTGATATGCTCAAAATGAATCCTTATGCTAGGTATATGAAAGAAATTGTTACTAATAAAAGAAAGATACCGGAAGCTGAAATTTCCACCATGCTTGCTAATTATACTTTTAAGGGTGGAATACCTAAGAAACATGGAGATCCAGGAGTACCAACTATACCATGCTCCATTAAAAGAAACTATGTTAAAACCGCTTTGTGTGATCTTGGAGCCGGTGTTAGTGTTATGCCTCTCTCTTTATATCGTAGACTTGATTTGAATAAGTTGACACCTACTGAAATATCTTTCCAAATGGCTGATAAATCAACTGCTATACCTGTCGATATTTGTGAGGATGTGCCTGTTGTGGTTGCAAACGTTACTATTTTAACGGACTTTGTTATTCTTGATATTCCCGAGGACGATAGTATGTCTATTATTCTTGGAAGACCCTTTTTGAATACTGCAGGGGCTGTTATTGATTGCAAGAAAGGCAATGTCACTCTTCATGTTAATGGTAATGAGCATACGGTACACTTTCCGAGGAAACAACCTCAAGTCCACAGTATCAATTCTATTGGAAAAATTCCATCGATTATTTTTGGAGGTTTTGCATTTCCTCTTCCTACTGTCAAGAAGAAATATGATATTCTTATTATTGGGGATGTGCATATCCCCGTTGAGGTAACATAGTGTTATTCCAAATTTCTTCGATTCCATGTTATTCGGAATGAGTTTGTTAACAAGACTTGATCAACCTTGTTAGTGGATTCCTTTTGATGAGCATGAGATGGATGAAGCTAGAAAGCACAACCTTCTGTACCCTCTCTCTACTTTCTGCTATTTAGTTGAAATAAAGTAAAATAGTATTTTCCTGTTTGTTTTCTGATTTATCCGTGCAATATAAAAATACCCCGGAAATAAAAGTTCTCCAAATGCCCTGCCAAATTAATATTTTTTCTGGAATATTTGAGAATATCTGGAACTGAGAACACAGCAGGGGGAGCAAGCACCTTGCCACGAGGGTCCAGGGCGCGCCCACCCCTACAGGGCGCACGCCCCTGCCTCGTGGGCCACGGTGGCTCCCCTCCACTTATTTCTGCACCCACACACTTCTTCTTCCTCCAAAGAAAACACCATCCAGCTCAAGCACGAGTTCTAGCTCATTTTGCTGCGATTTTCGATCTCCTTGCTCAAAGCACCTCTCACAAAACTGCTTGGGGGGGATTGTTCCTTGGTATGTGACTCCTCCATTGGTCCAATTAGTTTTTGCTCTAGTGCTTTATTCATTGCAATTTTGTGCTGCCTAGGTGACCATGTTCTTGAGCTTGCATGTCAAATTTATATGGTTCCAAGTAGTTCTAATGCAGGATATAGGCTCTAGGCACTTGTAGGAGTAGTTGCTATCAATTTTGTTGAGCTTGGTTCACTTTTATTTGAAGTTACTAAAAATTTCAGAAATATTTCAGAGGAAGAAATATGCTTAGGAAAATGTACCAAGGTGGTTCTTCAAGGAAGCAAGGACCCAGGCTTGCAACGCGTGATGCTGACGATGAGCCACCAAGGGACGCTCCAGTGCGGCCTTGTGAACGGCCTTCAGAAAACTTTATGGATCGAGCGGGAATCAAGGAAGAATTTAACGCATATTTGCGTAACGCTGATCTTGTGAGCTTCGAGGAAGAAAAGTGCCGCCAGTACCACTATCTCACTAGTTCCTTTGTGAGGTGGTTTGAATTTTGATCTTCACGTAATTCCCCAACTGTCCTGTTTGATCTTTATGAAAAATCTTATACGATGGACTTAGAGGATTTTACCACTGCTTGCAAACTTCCACAATGGGGTAGTACTAGTGAACCTCGCAAATCTGAATTTAGAAATTTTCTTGCTAGTATAACTGTGGGGGAATCTAGAGATATAGCACAAGCTACCATAGGGAGCATTCATTTTCCTGCTATACATTATTTTGCTCTCTTTATAGGTAGGTGCATAAATGGTAAAGATGAAGCATGTCATATGTGTGTCCCTGACCTCGGTATTCTTAGGAGTGCTGTGTTAGGAGACAAATCTTATAATTTGGGAGCCATTGTTGCACGTAGGTTGCATCATAATAGATTTAATGGAGATTTCTTCGGCGGAATTTATGCAACCCGCTTAGCTGATTTTCTTGGTGTAACCATACGTAATGATGATATTGAATTGCCTCCTACTTACCTAGACTTTAATGCTATGGTTCACCACCAGTTTGTCGAGAGGAATGAATCGCCTCTCCAATATCACTTTATCTTTGACAGACGTCGTGTTGTCCGTATTACTCTCCCTGCTCCTGCCTTTTTGATTATCAGGCAAAAGGAAGACATTTTATTACCAGAGAGGAGGCAGATGAGTACGACAGGAGGGCGGAGGCAGCTCGCCGTCACGCTGCAGCTCAGGAGGCAATAGCCGCTGCATCTCAGTACGACCCCAGCTACAACTATGGATATCCGCCAGGCCATCCGTGGCAATAAACCAACTTAGGCCAAAAGCCTAAGCTTGGGGGAGTACGTATTTCCCACCGACATTACATTCATGTTCACACACTCATTGCTAGATGTCGGTGCTCATACTTTTTCACTGTAATATCCATGCTAGTTTATTTTTCTTGCTTTCTTCTTGTGTGTTTGTTAAACTTTAAGAAAAACCAGAAAAAATTAGTGTAGCTTTTATCTAGTTTACTTTTCTCGCTGTAGTAGTAATAATTAAAAAGAAAATCCAAAAAGATTTCCTGTTCTTCTTTTGCTTGTTGGGAGCTTTCCCGTGTAAATAGTTTTATTTCTTTTCTTTTCTTTGGGGGTCGATAGGAGAAAGACCATAATTAAATTGTTAAAGTGGCTCTTATATGCATTATTGTTGATTTAACCAAGAGCCCATATTGCCTTGTCTTCTCCTGTTTATTGAATGCTCGCAGATTCCAGCTTAGTCCAATGCACGTGCACTCTTATTATTTTTCACATTGTTCGGTCGTGCAAGTGAAAGGCAATTATGATGATATATGATGGACTGACTGAGATGAGAGAAGCTGGTATGAACTCGACATCTCTTGTTTTTGTAAATATGATTAGTTCATCATTCCTGATTCAGCCTATTATGAATAAACATGTTTGCAATGACAATTAGAGATTATAGTTGCTCGTGCCATGCTTGATTAGCTATGAGTTATAATGGTTTACCTTGCGTGCCAACATGCTATTAAAATGGTTGTGATGTGGTATGATAGGGTGGTATCCTCCTTTGAATGATTTAAGTGACTCGACTTGGCACATGTTCACACATGTAGTTGAAACAAATCAAGATAGCCTTCACGATATTTATGTTCATGGTGGATTATATCCTATCATGCTGGTACTCAATGTTCATTAATTTTAATGCATGTTCATGACTGCTGTCGCTCTCCAGTCTTTTGCTAGCCTTCACTTGTACTAAGCGGGAATACTGCTTGTGCATCCAATCCCTTAAACCCCAAAGTAATTCCATATGAGTCCACTATACCTTCCTATATGCGGTATCTACCTGCCGTTCCAAGTAAATTTGTAGGTGCCAAACTCTAAACCTTCATATGAAATTCTGTTTTGTATGCTCGAATAGCTCATCTATCAACTAGGCCTGTCCGTATCTTCCATGCTAGGCGGGTTATTCTCAAGAGGAGTGGACTCCGCTCCTCACTCACGAGAAAATGGCTGGTCACCGGGATGCCCAGTCCCATGCTTTATGCAAACTAAATCAAAATAATTGCAAACAAAACTCCCCCTGGGACTATTGCTAGTTGGAGGCACTCGTTGTTTCGAGCAAGCCATGGATTGATGCTTGTTGGTGGAGGGGGAGTATAAACTTTACCATTCTGTTTGGGAACCGCCTATAATGTGTGTATCATGGAAGATATCGCCATCTCTTGGTTGTTATGTTGACAATGAAAGTATGCCGCTCAAAATATTATTTATCTCTGCTTTAAAATCGAGCTCTGGCACCTCTACAAATCCCTGCTTCCCTCTGCGAAGGGCCTATCTATTTACTTTTATGGTGAGTCATCACCCTCTTATTAAAAAGCACCAGCTGGAGAGCACCACTGTCATTTGCATCCATTACTATTAATTCATATTGAGTATGACTATGACTGGATCTCTTTTACCATGAATTACAATGTCTAGTCAGTCCTTGATCTTTAAAGGTGCTCTGCATTTATGTTTTGCGGTCTCAGAAAGGGCTAGCGAGGCACCATCTTGTTATATCATATCATAATTGTTTTGAGAAAGTGTTGCCATCCGAGATTTATTATTATTGCTCGCTAGTTGATTATGCCATTGACATGAGTAAACATGAGACCTAAGAGTTATTGTGAATGTGGTTAGTCATAATCTTTGCTGAAAACTTGAATGCTGGCTTTACATATTTACAACAACAAGAGCAAACAGAGTTTGTAAAAGTTTTTCTTTATCACTTTCAGTTTGTCAACTGAATTGCTTGAGGACAAGCAAAGGTTTAAGCTTGGGGGAGTTGATACGTCTCCGTCGTATCTACTTTTCCAAACACTTTTGCCCTTGTTTTGGACTCTAACTTGCATGATTTGAATGGAACTAACCCAGACTGATTCTGTTTTCACCAGAATTGCCATGGTGTTATTTATGTGCAGAAACAAAAGTTCTCGGAATGACCTGAAACTCCACGGAACATATTTTTGGAAAATATTAAAAATACTGGAAGAAGAATCCACGTCAGGGGGCCCACACCCTATCCACGAGGGTGGGGGTCGCGGCCCCTGCCTCGTGGGCCCCCTGGAGCTCCACCGACCTCAACTCCAACTCCATATATTCGTGTTCGGGGAGAAAAAAATCAGAGAGAAGGATTCATCGCGTTTTACGATACGGAGCCGCCGCCAAGCCCTAAAACCTCTCGGGAGGGCTGATCTGGAGTCCGTTTGGGGCTCCGGAAAGGGGAATCCGTCGCCGTCGTTATCATCAACCATCCTCCATCACCAATTTCATGATGCTCATGGCCGTGCGTGAGTAATTCCATCGTATGCTTGCTGGACGGTGATGGGTTGGATGAGATCTATCATGTAATCGAGTTAGTTTTGTTAGGGTTTGATCCCTAGTATCCATTATGTTCTGAGATTGATGTTGCTATGACTTTGCTATGCTTAATGCTTGTCACTAGGGCCCGAGTGCCATGATTTCAGATCTGAACCTATTATGTTTTCATGAATATATGTGAGTCCTTGATCCTATCTTGCAAGTCTATAGTCACCTACTATGTGTTATGATCCGGCAACCCCGAAGTGACAATAATCGGGACCACTCCCGGTGATGACCATAGTTTGAGGAGTTCATGTATTCACTATGCGTTAATGCTTTGGTCCGGTACTCTATTAAAAGGAGGCCTTAATATCCCTTAGTTTCCATTAGGACCCCGCTGCCACGGGAGGGTAGGACAAAAGATGGCATGCAAATTCTTTTCCATAAGCATGTATGACTATATTCGGAATACATGCCTACATTACATTGATGAATTGGAGCTAGTTCTGTGTCACCCTATGTTATGACTGTTACATGATGAACCGCATCCGGCATAATTCTCCATCACCGATCCAATGCCTACGAGCTTTTCACATATTGTTCCTCGCTTATTTATTTTTCCGTTGCTACTGTTACAATCACTACAAAACCCAAAAATATTACTTTTGCTACCGTTACCGTTACTTCCATACTGCTTTGTTACTAAACACCTTGCTGCAGATACTAAGTTATCCATGTGTAGTTGAATTGACAACTCAACTTCTAATACTTGAGAATATTCTTTGGCTCCCCTTGTGTCGAATCAATAAATTTGGGTTGAATACTCTACCCTCGAAAACTGTTGCGATCCCCTATACTTGTGGGTTATCACACCACCTCGTCACCACACCATCCAAGCGACTGGCTCCCGACGGCGGGAGCCCGGCGCCACCGCTGCCAGAACCGTCAGGAGCTGGGCAACGTTGCGATCTACATCATCCTCACCAATGCCAAGTACCGCCTCGGAGGCCATGGCGCGAGCCCAACTATTACTGAGATTTCCACCGGGAGTTGATCAGATGGATGAGTGGGGAGCCACCATTCAGAGCCTGATTGGCTTTGCCGAGGCTGGAGGCTCACAGTGAGCTGGCCGGCCACGCCCCCCCAGACGACAACGGCGGCCCATGCTGCTGGCCGTGAGGAAGGGGCCACCCCCATGGTGCAATCCCCACCGCGACAACCCGCATGAGAGCCACGCGACTAAGAGCTTGGTGATGTCTCGATGGCATCATCCGATCCTCGAGCACATCAAGGCCGACGGCGATCCCCGGAGGACGGGCAAACGGAGGGCGCGCGTCACCGTCGAGCGACGCCGCGACAACCACCACCAGTCCAATGGGCACGATGGCCCAACCGTCGACGAGCCTGCGCTCGGCGGAGGCGGGTACCTGCCTTTCGAGGCTGCGTGCCTGCTACCTCTTGAGCATGCGTTCCTTTTTCCCTTGAAGAGGAAAGGGTGATGCAGCAAAGTAGCGTAAGTATTTCCCTCAGTTTTGAGAACCAAGGTATCAATCCAGTAGGAGACTACGCAACAAGCCACCGAATACCTGCACAAACAAACACCAACTTCCAACCAACATGACAAAGGAGTTGTCAATCACTTCACGGTTATTCGCAAAGAGAGATCTGATAGAGATGGATAAACGGTAAAGTAATATTTTTGGTATTTTTGGTATATGGAACGGAAAGTAAAAGATTGCAAAATAAGGGAACAACAACAGAAATTGGCAATATGACGGGAAACTAATATGAAGTAAAATAGACCCAGGGGCAATAGGTTGCACTAGAGGCTTCTCTCAAGATAGAAATTATTACGGTGGGTGAACAAATTACTGCCAAGCAACTGATAGAAAAGTTATGACGATATCTAAGGTAATGATCATGAATATAGGCATCACGTCCGTGTCAAGTAGACCGACTCCTGCCTGCATCTACTACTATTACTCCACACATTGACCGACTCGTGCCTGCGTCAAGAGTATTAAGTTCATAAGAACAGAGTAACGCATTAAGCAAGATGACATGATGTAGCGAGATTAACTCAAGCAATATGATGAAAACCCCATCTTGTTATCCTCGATGGCAACAATACAATAAAATACATGCCTTGCTTCCCCTACTGTCATTGGGAAAGGACACCGCAAGATTGAACCCAAAGCTAAGCACTTCTCCCATTGCAAGAAAAACCAATCTAGTTGGCCAAACCAAATCGATAGTTCGAAGAGACTTGCAAAGATATCAAATCATGCATATAAGAATTCAGAGGAGAATCAAATAATATTTATAGATAAACTTGGTCATAAATCCACAATTCATCGGATCTCGGCAAACACACCGCAAAAGAATATTACATCGAATAGATCTCCAAGAACATCGAGGAGAACTTTGTATTGAGAATCAAAGAGAGAGAAGAATCCATCTAGCTACTAGCTATGGACCTGTAGGTCTGAAGTAAACTACTCACGCATCATCGGAGAGGCAATGGTGTTGATGTAGAAGTCCTTCGTGATCGATTCCCCCTCCGGCAGGATGCCGGAAAAGGCCCCAAGATGGGATCTCACGGGTACATAAGGTTGTGGTGGTGGAAAAGTGTTTTCGTGTCTCCCCTGGATGTTTTTGGGGTATAAGAGTATATATAGGAGGAAGAATTAGGTCAGGAGAGCTATGAGGGGCCCACAAGGTTGGGGGCGCGCCCTCCACCCTTGTGGCTGCCTCGAAGCTTCCCTGACTTATACTCCAAGTCTCCTGGGTGTCTTCTGGGCCAAGAAAAATCATGGCGAATGTTTTATTCCGTTTGGACTCCGTTTGGTATTCCTTTTCTGCAAAACTCTAAAACAAGGAAAAAATAGAAACTGTCACTAGGCTCTAGGTTAATAGGTTAGTCCCAAAAATCATATAAAATAGCATATTAATGTATATAAAACATCCAAAACAGATAATATAATAGCGTGGAACAATAAAAAATTATAGATACGTTGGAGACGTATCAAGCATCCCCAAGCTTAATTCCTGCTCGTCCTCGAGTAGGTAAATGATAAAAATAGAATTTTTGATGTGGAATGCTACCTAACATATTTATCCATGTAAATCTCTTTATTGTGGCATGAATGTTCAGATCCGTAAGATTCAAAACAAAAGTTTATATTGACATAAAAACAATAATACTTCAAGCATAGTAAGAAAATAATTATGTCTTCTCAAAATAACATGGCCAAAGAAAGCTTATCCCTACAAAATCATATAGTCTGGCTATGCTCCATCTTCATCACACAAAATATTTAAATCATGCACAACCTGATGACAGGCCAAGCAACTGTTTCATACTTTTGATGTTCTCAAACTTTTTCAACTTTCACGCAATACATGAGCTTGAGCCATGGACATAGCACTATAGGTGGAATAGACAGTGGTTGTGGAGAAGACAAAAATAAGGAGATAGTCTCACATCAACTAGGCGTATCAACGGGCTATGGAGATGCCCATTAATAGATATCAATGTGAGTGAGTAGGGATTGCCATGCAACGGATGCACTAGAGCTATAAGTTTATGAAAGCTCAAAAAGAAACTAAGTGGGTGTGAATCCAACTCGCTTGCTCACGAAGACCTAGGGCATTTTGAGGAAGCCCATCATTGGAATATACAAGCCAAGTTCTATAATGAAAAGATTTCACTAGTATATGAAAGTGATATCATAGGAGACTCTCTATCATGAAGATCATGGTGCTACTTTGAAGCACAAGTGTGGCAAAAAGGATAGTAACATTGTCCCTTCTCTCTTTTCTCTCATTTTTTTATTGGGCCTTCTCTCATTTTTTTGGCCTCTTTTTTTTTTGTCCGGAGTCTCATCCCGACTTGTGGGGGAATCATAGTCTCCATCATCCTTTCCTCACATGGGACAATGCTCTAATAATGAAGATCGTCACACTTTTATTTACTTACAACTCAAGAATTACAACTCGATACTTAGAACAAAATATGACTCTATGTGAATGCCTCCGATGGAGTACCGGGATGTGCAATGAATCAAGAGTGACATGTATAAAAAATTATGAGCGGTGGTTTTGCCACAAATACGATGTCAACTACATGATCATGCAAAGCAATATGACAATGATGGAGCGTGTCATAATAAACGGAACGGTGGAAATTTGCATGGCAATATATCTCGGAATGGCTATGGAAATGCCATAATAGGTAGGTATGGTGGTTGTTTTGAGGAAGGATATGTGGTGGGTTTATGGTACCGTTGAAAGTTGCGCGGTACTATAAAGGCTAGCAATGGCGGAAAAATGAGAGTGCGTATAATCCATGGACTCAACATTAGTCATAAAGAACTCACATACTTATTGCAAAAATCTATTAGTCATCGAAACAAAGTACTACACGCATGCTCCTAGGGAGATAGATTGGTAGGAAAAGACCATCGCTCGTCCCTGACCGCCACTCATAAGGAAGACAATCAAAAAATAAATCATGCTCCGACTTCATCACATAACGGTTCACCATACGTGCATGCTACGGGACTCAGAAACTTTAACACAAGTATTTCTCAAATTCACAACTACTCACTAGCATGACTCTAATATCACCATCTTCATATCTCAAAACAATCATAAGGAATCAAACTTCTCATAGTATTCAATGCACTTTATGTGAAAGTTTTTATTATATCCCTCTTGGATGCCTATCATATTAGGACTAATTTTATAACCAAAGAAAATTACCATGATGTTTAGAGACTATCAAAATAATATAAGTGAAGTACAAGAGTTCATCAATTTCTATTAAATAAAACCACCATCGTGCTCTAAAAAGATATAAGTGAAGCACTAAAGCAAATTTTGCCTAGCTAAAAAAAATATAAGTGAAGCACATAGAGCATTCTAATAAATCATGATTCATGCGTGTCTCTCTCAAAAGATGTGTACAGGAAGGATGATTGTGGCAAACTAAAAAGCAAAGACTCAAATCATACAAGACGCTCCAAGCAAAACACATATCATGTGGCGAATAAAAATATAGCCTCAAGTAAACTTACCGATAGACCAAGACGAATCCCCAAGCTTAGGCTTTTTGACATCCTTGAATATTACCTTGGGGTGACTTGGGCATCCCCAAGCTTAGGCTCTTGCCACTCCTTATTCCATAGTCCATCAAATTCTTACCCAAAACTTGAAAAGTTCACAACACAAAACTCCAACAGAAAATCTTGTAAGCTCCGTTAGTATAAGAAAATAAATCACCACTTTTGGTACTGTTGTGAACTCATTATTTATTTATATTGGTGTAATATCTACTGTATTCCAACTTTTCCATGGTTCATACCCCCCCCCCCCCGATACTAACCATAGATGCATCAAAATAAGCAAACAACACGCGAAAAACAAAATCTGTCAAAAACAGAACAGTCTGTAGCAATATGGATATTTCGAACACTTCTGCAACTCCAAAAATCCTGAGAAATTAGGAAGTCCTAAGAAATTTGTTTATTAATCTTATTCAGAAAGAATCAACTAAAAATCACGTTTCTGTGATTTATGAAAATTATTTTCGTGGGCGCAAAAGTTTCTGTTTTCCAGCAAGATCAAATTAACTATTACCGTAAGCTATCCCAATGGTTTTACTTGGCACACGCAATAATTAAAAAAAACCACATCTAACCAGAGGCTAGATGATTTATTCAAAGCAAAACAGGACCTAAAAAGCAATAACAAAAATATAATTGGGTTGCCTCCCAACACCCGCTATTGTTTAACGCCCCTAGCTAAGCATGAAAACACGAATAGATCTAGGTATTATCATATTTGGCATGCAATCCATAAGTGGCTCTCATAATAGATTCATAAGGCAATTTAATTCTTTCTAGGAAATTGCTCCATGCCTTTCCTTAATATAAATTGAAATCTAATGGTTCCTTCTTTCATATCAATAATTGCACCAATCGTTCTAAGGAAAGGTCTACCAAGAATAATAGGACATGTAGGATTGCAATCTATATCAAGAACAATGAAATCAACGAGAACATAATTCCTATTTGCAACAATAAGAACACCATTAATTCCTCCCATAGGTTTATTAATAGTGGAATCCGCAAGATGCAAATTTAAGGAACAACCATCAAATTCACGGAAACCTAACACAACACATAAAGTTTTCGGAATCGTGGAAACACTAGCACCCAAATCACACAAAGCATAGCATTAATAATATTTAATCTTAATCTTAATAGTGGGTTCCTACTCATCATAAAGTTTTCTAGGAATAGAAACTTCCAAATTAAGCTTTTCTTCATTAAGATTGCATCATAGCATCAACGATATGTTTAGTAAAAGCTTTGTTTTGATTATAAGCATGAGGGTAATTCAACATGGATTGCAACAAGGAAATACAATCTATCAAAGAACAATTATCATAATTAAAGTCCTTGAAATCCAAAATAGTGGGTTCATTTCTATTTAAAGTTTTAACCTCTTCAATCCCACTTTTATCAATTTTTGCATTAAGATCTAAAAACTCCAAATCATTGGGACGCCTTCTAACTAAAGTTGACTCATCTCCAGTCCCATCTTTATCAAGATTTATATTGTAAAACAAAGATTCAATAGGAGTCACATCAATCACTTTTAGATCTTCATCATTATTTTCACGGAAACTAGAAGAACATGCTTTTATAAACCAATCTTTTTTACCGCGCATCTTAGCGGTTCTTTCTTTGCATTCATCAATGGAAATTCTCATGGCTTTGAGAGACTCATTGATATCATGCTTGGGTGGAATAGATCTAAGTTTCAAAGAATCAACATCAAGAGAAATTATATCCATGTTCCTAGCCAAATCATCAATCTTAAGCAAATTTTCTTCAATCAAAGCATCGAAATTCTTTTGCGAACTAATAAATTCTTTAACACTATTCTCAAATTCAGAGGGAATCTTATTATAATTTACATAAGAATTGTTGTAGGAATTACCATAATTATTAGAGGAATTACTAGAAACGACCTAGGATTAAAATTACCTCTATACACGTTATTACCAAAATTGTTCCTACCAACAAAATTCACATGCATAGATTCAATATTGTTTTCAATCAAAGTAGACAAAGGCATATCATTAGGATCAATAGGAGCACTCTTACTAGCAAACAATTTCATAAGCTCATTCATCTTTCCACTCAAAACATTTATTTCTTCAATTGCATGCAATTTTTTACTAGTGGGAGATCTTTCGGTATGCCATTGAGAATAATTAACCATAATATAATCTAGTAGTTTAGTGGCTTCCCCTAAAGTAATTTCCATAAAAGTTCCTCCCGCAGCCGAATCTAAAAGATTTCTAGAAGTAAAATTCAATCCGGCATAAAAAAATTGTATAATCATCCATAAATTCAAACCATGAGTAGGGCAATTTCTAATCATCAATTTCATCCTCACCCAAGATTGTGCAACATGTTCATGATCAAGTTGCTTAAAATTCATAATATCGTTCCTAAGGGAGATGATCTTAGCAGGAGGAAAATACTTGGAAATAAAAGCATCTTTACACTTATTCCCTGAATCAATACTATTTTTAGGCAAAGATGAGAACCAAGTTTTAGTGCGATCCCTAAGCGAGAACGGAAATAGCTTAAACTTAACAATATCATTATCCACATCTTTTTCCTTTGCATATCGCACAAACCAATGAATTATTTAGATGCGATGCGGCATCTTCATTGGGAAGGCTGTAAAATTGATCTTTCATAACAAGATTCAACAAAGCAGTATTAATCTCACAAGATTCCGCATTAGCATTGGGAGCAATCGCAGTACTAATAAAATCTTTGTTGTTGGTATTGGAAAAGTCACACAATTTGGTATTATCTTGAGCCATCGTGACAAAGCAAGCAATCCAAGACACGATCACACAAAAAGCAAGCGAAGAAGACGAGCGGAAGAGGGGCGAAGAAAAGGGAAATCTTTTCGAAAAGCGTTTTAGAAGTGGGGGAGAGGAAAACGAGAGGCGTATGCGAATAATGTAATGCGAGAGATGAGAGTTTATGATGGGTACTTGGTATGTCTTGGCTTGGTGTAGTTCTCCCTGGCAACGGCGCCAGAAATTCTTCTTGCTACCTCTTGAGCATACGTTGGTTTTTCCCTTGAAGAGGAAAGGGTGATGCAGCAAAGTAGCGTAAGTATTTCCCTCAATTTTGAGAACCAAGGTATCAATCCAGTAGGAGACTACACAACAAGCCAGCGAATACCTGCACAAACAAACACCAACTTGCAACCAACGCGACAAAGGCGTTGTCAATCACTTCACGGTTATTTGCAAAGTGAGATCTGATAGAGATGGATAAACGTAAAGTAATATTTTTGGTATATGAAAGTAAAGATTGCAAAATAAAGGGAACGGCGACAGAAATTGGCAACTTGACGAAAAACAAATATGATGTAAAATAGACCCAGGGGCCATAGGTTTCACTAGAGGCTTCTCTCAAGATAGAAATTATTACGGTGGGTGAACAAATTACTTCCGATCAATTGATAGAAAAGTGCATAGTTTTGACGATATCTAAGGCAATGATCATGAATATAGGCATCATGTCCGTGTCAAGTAGACCGACTCCTGTCTGCATCTACTACTATTACTCCACACATCGACCGACTCATGCCTGCATCCAGAGTATTAAGTTCATAAGAACAGAGTAACGCATTAAGCAAGATGACATGATGTAGCGGGATTAACTCAAGCAATATGATAAAAACCCATCTTGTTATCCTCGATGGCAACAATACAATACGTGCCTTGCTGCCCCTACTGTCACTGGGAAAGGACACCGCAAGATTGACCCCAAAGCTAAGGACTTCTCCCATTGCAAGAAAAACCAATCTAGTTGGCCAAACCAAATCGATAGTTCGAAGAGACTTGCAAACATATAAAATCATGCATGTAAGAATTCGGAGGAGATTCAAATAATTCATAGATAAACTTGATCATAAATCCACAATTCATCAGATCTCGGCAAACACACCGCAAAAGAGTATTACATCGAATAGATCTCCAAGAACATCGAGGATAACTTTGTATTGAGAATTAAAGAGAGAGAAGAAGCCATCTAGCTACTAGCTATGGACCCGTAGGTCTGAAGTAAACTACTCACACATCATCGGAGAGGCAATGGTGTTGATGTAGAAGCCCTCCATGATTGATTCCCCCTCCGGTAGGATGCCGGAAAAGGCCCCAAGATGGGATCTCACGGGTACATAAGGTTGCGGTGGTGGAAAAGTGGTTTCATGGCTCCCCTGGATGTTTTTGGGGTATAAGAGTATATATAGGAGGAAGAATTAGGTCAGGAGAGCTATTAGGGGCCCAAAAGGTTGGGGCGCGCCCTCCACCCTTGTGGCCCCCTCGAAGCTTCCCTGACTTGTACTCCAAGTCTCCTGGGTGTCTTCTGGTCCAAGAAAAATCATGGCGAAAGTTTTATTCCATTTGGACTCCGTTTGGTATTCCTTTTCTGCGAAACTCTAAAACAAGGAAAAAAACAGAAATTGGCACTGGGCTCTAGGTTAATAGGTTAGTCCCAAAACTCATATAAAATAGCATATTAATGCATATAAAACATCCAAAACAGATAATATAATAACATGGAACAATCAAAATAGATACCTTGGAGACGTATCAGTGCCCTGCCTTCACCCGTGAGCTGCGGCAAGTCCATTGGCCGTCCGCTCGCATGTTTAAGCTAGATATACCAGAGAAGTATGATGGGAGACTGAACCCGGCAGAGTTCTTGAGCATCTGCACCATCATTGTTCAAGCTGCCGGGGGAAGAGATGAGAAGGGTTTTGCCAACTACTTCCCTTTGGCACTCAAGCCAAATGTGAGGTCTTAGCTGATGCACCTGCCGGAGAACTCCATCTCGACCTGGGCTGACTTGTGCCATGAGTTCGTCGGCGCCTTCACGGGCGGCCATCAAGAACCAGTGCGGCCCAGCAATTTGTAGCTTCTCCCGCAGAAGGAAGGATAGACTCTGCAGAAGTACATGCAGAGGTTTAGCCGAGTCCACAGAAATATTCCAGATATCCACCCGGCAGCTGTGATAGCTGCGTTCCAGTCCAACGTGCGCAACCGTCGGATACGTTCCAAGATGAACGTTCGGTTGCCCAAGACTGTGAAGGAGCTTTAAACCTTGGTGGACAAGTGTGCTCAGGTGCAGGAGGAGAGGAAACTCCCTGGAGAAGAAGATGGCGTCGACATCGACTCAAAGGATGACGACGAGGTCACTAGTCAGAAGAAAAAGAAGCACAACAAGAGGCGCAAAAATAAGGCAGTGATGACCGTTGAGGGATCGGGCATGCCTAGTACCGGCAAGAAGGCTAAGGCCGAAGGTCCCAGCAAGGAAGTTGCGGTGTGTACTGATTACCGAGAGGCTGCAGCTGCCGAGAAGGCTAGGAAAGGTGATGGGTCGTACTGCAAGATTCATCGGACCAAGGGCCATGATCTCCAAGAATGTCATCAGGTTGAACAGCTCGTCAAGAAGTAGAGGGCTGAGTATGAGAAGCGTGATAAGGAAAAAGGTCAGAATGGCGCTGGCGGGAAGGGCTGAGGCGATGAAGCAAATCGCCCTGGCAAGGCTCCTCGGAACCAAGGAAAACCCGCCAGGGGCTGAGAGAAGGAGGATTGCAAAGATGAAAGTGATGGAGGGGATGAAGAGGAAACCAGCGAGCAGGAATTCCAGAAGGCCACTGATGCCCTATGCATTGACGGGGGTGCATCTCTACACTCCTCTCACAGCCAACTTAAACAGTGGGCACGTGAGGTCAATGTCATGGAGCCAAAGGTAGATTCTCGGAAGCCGCTCAAGTGGTCACACACGCCCATCGTATTTGATGAAGAGGACCACCCTGACCGCACCACCGCGGTAGGGTGCTTGCCGTTGTTGGTCTCACCAACGATCCGCAACCTCAAAGTCACAAAGATGTTGGTTGACAGCGGGGCCAGGTTGAATCTGATTTCCCCAAAGGTCATCAGCAAACTTCAGATAGCAGAGGAAGAGCTCAAGGTCACGGGCATGTTTCAAGGAATCAACCCCGGCAGGAGTCGTCCTAAGGAATGATCATGTTACCGGTGATGTTCGGGGGAGAGTTGAATTACCGGTCTGAGAAGGTTGTGTTTGATGTGGTTGACCTCCCCCTGCAGTACAACGGAATCCTTGGACGCCCAGCTCTGGAAAAATTCATGGCGGCATCCCACTATGCCTACAACACCTTGAAGATACCAGGGCCGATGGGCGTCATTTCCATTCCGTCAGATGAGAAGGTCACAATTATTTGCGTGGATAAGATGTACCGGGACGCAGTTGCGGCAGAGGCCGCTCAAGCCACAGTTCCCGCCAAGGAAAGCAAAGGAAAGAAGAAGGCTAGTAGGGACGCCAACAAGGAATCTGGGAAGCATACCTCTTCGGAGTATGCTGCGCCTATTGATACTTGCCGGAGAGTTCCAATAGCAAGAGATCCAAGGCTACTGCACCCCATGTGAAAAAGGTCCCGGCAGGCCTGGCTGGCGCTGATGGTACTTTCACTATCAGTGCCACCCTTGATGAAAAATAGGAAAGCGCGCTCGTTGCGTTCCTACGGGCGAATATCGATGTGTTTTCTTGGCAACCATCTGATATCCCTGGTGTTCCCAGGGAGGTAATCGAGCACCACCTTTCTGTCTACCCACATGCCCGACTAGTCAAGCAGCAGGTCCGAAAGCAAGCCTTGGAGCGGCAGCAGCTCATTGCCGAGGAAATCAAGAAACTTGAGGCAGCTGGTTTGGTCAGAGGAGTACTACATCCAACGCGGTTAGCAAACCCAGTGGTCGTGTGCAAAGCTAATGGGAAATGGAGGCTTTGCATAGATTCCACGGATCTAAACAAGGCATGCCTGAAGGACCCATTTCCCTTGCCGCACATTGATCAGATTGTGGATTCCACTTCCGGATGTGATTTGCTCTCCTTTCTGGATGCATACTATGGATATCATCAAAACTTTATGTCCAAGGAAGACGAAGAGAAGACCTCATTCATCACCCCATGTGGCACATACTGCTTCATGAGAATGCCTTTCGGATTGAAGAGTGTTGGATCCACTTTTGCGAGAGCAATCCAGATTGGCTTTGAATCACAGTTGCACAGGAACATTGAACCTTACATGGATGATATTGTGCTCAAGACCAAGGACAGATCAACCCTCATCCAGGACTTAGAAGAAACGTTTGCTAATCTGCGCAAGATCAACTTGAAGCCAAACCCGGAGAAGTGTGTGTTTGGCGTTCCCTCCGGCAAGCTACTTGGTTTCTTTGTGTCCCATCGTGGGATAGAGGCCAACCCTAATAAGATCAAGGCTATCGAGCAGATTCAGGCACCCAAGACAGTTAAGGATGTGAGGCGTTTGACAGGATGCGTTGCCGCGCTTCGCAGGTTCATCTCCAAGTCTATCGAGCGTGCCTTGCCATTCTTCAAAATTTTGAAGAAGGCAGGACCCATGAAGTGGACTCCGGAAGCAAACGTAGCACTGCAAGATTTGAAGACCTACTTGTCTCCTGTGCCCACTTTAGTTGCTCCCAAACCACAAGAGTCATTGCTGCTATACCTGGCGGCAACTAATCAAGTGGTTAGTGTAGCACTAGTGGCGCGGTGGGAAGTGGAAGAGGCAGCTGCCTCAGCCAGTGTCCCTTCCGGGGGAGAGGGTGAGCACAGCCCGGCAAGGCCATATATGGATCAAGACAAAGAAGACCACGACAGCGGAGGCAACCCCAAGGATGTAGCAAGGAAGAAAGTGGTGCAGCGCCCAGTGTACTCCGTCAGCTCCCTATTGCAGGGGGCTAGGTCCAGGTACTCTAGTGTGCAAAAGTTGATTTTTGGCCTTGTCATGGCCTCAAGGAAACTGTGCCACTACTTCCAAGCCCACTAGATCACGGTTTTCATCCGCTTCCCTTTGCAAAGGATACTCCGAAACCCTGAGGCTACCGGCAGAATAGTGGAGTGGGCATTGGAGTTATCCATCTTTGGCCTGAAGTTTGAAAGCACATCACCAATTCAGAGCAAGGCATTGGCAGAGTTTATTGCAGAATGGACGCCAACCCCTGATGAAGAGGTACTGGCGACAGTTATTCCCAGCAAGGAAGAACCCCAAGAATGGATTATGTATTTCGATGGTGCCTTCTCCCTACAAGGTGCGGGGGCTGGCGTGCTTTTCGTTGCTCCCATTGGAGAGCACCTAAAGTACGTTGTCTAGATGAATTTTCCCCGGGAGGAGGCCACCAAAAATACTGCAGAGTGTGAGGGGCTCCTTGCCGGGCTCAGGATTGCAACAGAATTGGGGATCAAGAAGGTGATCATTCGAGGAGATTCACAACTTATGGTGAGACAAGTCAACAAAGATTACCAAAGTCCATTGATGGAGGCATACGTTGAGGAAGTGAGAAGTCTGGAGGAGCGCTTTGACGGATTGCAAACAGAGCATGTACCCCATGCGGAAAAAAGCATCGTTGATCATCTATCAAAGTGCACTGCGCAGAAGCTTCCTGTGGAACCAGGAACTTCTTTTCTCCATCTTACTCAGCCCTCCGTATCCCCGGCAATAATGGCCCGGAAGAGTCATAAACTAGACTCCGGCAAGCCTCTCTCAGTAGAGCCTCCCGGGGCTCCCGGTAGAGAGCTTGATGGGAACAACTCCCCTTCAGCTGCTGAGCTACCCCCTCCCACCAGACCATCGGTCCTCATGGTCGAGAGGTGCGCTCCCACGAAGGAGGAGGTGCCGCTAGTCCTCGTTGCCGAGCCCCAGGCTCCAACTTGGGCAAGGCACATAGTCCATTTCCTCCAAACCAGAGAACTTCCCGAAGTGCAAGAAGAAGCGGAAAGAGTAGCCCGGAGGGCCAGTATGTATCAGTTCGTCGATGACACACTTTACAGAAGAAGGCCCAATGGTTTGCAATTGAAGTGCATTTGCAAGGAAGAAGGAAAGGAACTGCTGGCAGAAATACACAAAGGCATGTGCGGCTCCCACATTGGATCAACGGCTTTGGTTGGGAAAGCATTCCGACAAGGATTTTATTGGCCCACAGCCCTCCAAGATGCGGTCGAGCTAGTCACCAAATGTGAAGACTGCTAGTTCCATTCCAAGAACATCCATCTGCCTGCCCAAGCTCTTTAGACAATCCCTTTGTCATGGCCGTTTTCGGTCTGGAGGCTCGATATCCTCGGCCCTTTCCCCCGAGCTGTCGGAGGCTTTGAATTCTTGTTCGTTGCAATCGACAAGTTTACAAAGTGGCTGGAATTAGATGCCGTGAGGAAGGTGACTGCTCAGTCAGCTATCAGGTTCTTGAAAGGATTTGTGTGCCGCTTCGGGGTCCCTGCCCGGATCATCACTGACAACGGCACCCTATTCAAGAGTCGTGCCTTCATGCAATATGTTCATGCCCTCAGAACCAAGATCTCATTTTCTTCTATTGCACACCCCAGAAGCAATAGACAAGCTGAGAGGGCGAACACTGAAGTGTTGCGAGGACTCAAGACAAGAACATTTGATAAGCTGCAGAAGTGCGGCAGGCGATGGATCGACGAGCTGCCGGTGGTTCTTTGGTCCCTCAGAACGACAGCAGATCGAGCTGCCGGGCAGACTCCCTTCTCCCTAGTCAATGGCGCAGAAGCAGTTATCCCCACGGAACTCATTTACGGGTCACCTTGAGTGCTTGCCTACGATGAAGTAGTGCAGGAACAACACCGGCGTGACGACGATGTGCTTCTCGAGGAGAACCGTCTCCGTGCTGCTACACGTGTTGCACGCTACCAGCAAGCCCTGCGTCGCTATCACAGCCACAGGGTTCATGCCCGGTGTTTTGAGGAAGGCAACCTTGTCCTTAGGCGCGTTCAGTCCGCCAAGGCTAAAAATAAGTTGACGCCAAATTGGGAAGGCCCTTACCGGGTAGTACGAGTCACCAGACCTGGCGCAGTCCGTCTGGAGACCGGAGATGGCATTCAATTGCAAAACTCATGGAATATTGAGCATCTCCACAAGTTCTACCCATAAGGCGGGCCCGACAGCCACCCTTTTGTACAGGCATTGCCTCAGTTGCATGTAACCCCTTGTACACAGCCAGGCGCAGACCCTGAGCAATAGAGAAATAAATGAAGTGCTGGGGGGCCCGACAAGTTGATGCATGCATAAGCATATCATGAGAATCGCATGTTCATGTAGATAAGATCACATTTGGCATCATTTTTCATCTGCATAAACTGCAAGCTCCTGCCGTCAACTTGGTCCCCAAGAGGAGATGAGAAGACGAGCCTACACTTCAGTCTCCAGCAAGCCAAACAAATAATTTCTTTCTCTTATCCATACATGTTCTGTAAGTATGGACTTGTGCATGAGAAAACATCGCTACCTTTCGAAACTTAGGTGCTCCCATCCTTCGACTCGAACGTTGCTTTGGTCAGGATGGGTGCAGTGGCCTTTGACGAAAAGGGACTGGCGGGGGGCTGCCCCCTCTTCATGATTTGTGCCCGGTAGGCCTAACTCCGTGGCAACAAGACTCAGTCAGGATAGCTTGCCGGGGAAACTTGTTTACTTAAAAGTATAGAGGCATCCCACCTCTGCATGGACATATTACATGCACGAGTCCCTGTCAAGGTTTATCTTTTTCATTAATATGCTGAACAAACAAGTATAGACCTTACAGGACACAAACATGGATTAAAAGTGATTACATAATTTGAACTAAAAATTGGCAAGTGCCTACATATTTAAGATTGAAAAAGAAAGATAAAATTCCTGTGATGCCTTCACTTTTTCCTCTCCTTCTTCGAAATTACAGGGAAAGACGAAGAAGGCGGAGGGAAGGCATGGCTGGGATTTGGCGCCTCCCAGGATCAGGATGGCGCCGTTCCCAGGCTAGGACGAAGAAACCGGAGGGAAGGTGTGATGGTGACGCTGCCGGAAGCCCAGACGGAGACGGTGGTGCCACCGGCAAACATGACTCATCGAAGCGGTCGCCCCCGTTCTTGACGCGCCATGGGTTGCCCCCACCTTCCATACCGCTGTCACTCAAAGCTCCCATCAAGACAGCCAAATCAGGTGCCATGCGCTCTGGGTAAGCCCGCAGAGAGCATGGTCGTCTCCGACTGCCCGAAGATCAGGAGCCCCCGCCTGTTAAGGAAGCATGTATGAGGACAAGGGGCTCTCCCATGCGCCGGGTGGGCAGTGCCCTGAGAGGTCGGGTCCGCCTTCATCGATGGCGAACCCATTCTGCAGCCTTCCTCCAACGCCGCAGGTAGAGGGGGAATAGGACATGATCGACTACCATGCCTTGCGTCCGTTACGGGCCTCGGCGTGGTGTCATTTGTGTTGCTCCTCACTAAAATTGAAGCCACAGGTGGCCCGGCGATGAGCACACCAGAGTCGCTACCTCCAATGCTACCGCCGCACGGCCCGCGTGCCCTCGTGAAGCTCGCATGAAGATGAGAGAGGAATCCCGCCCCAACAAAGGCATGACTGTACCCTTCTCTCACTCCCCAAGCATCAGCACAAGCATTTGACATCACCAACTCCAAGCTAGGGCCCCGGGCCTAGCCCCGGGCTCTCCCTTTCAGCATACCCAAAAGAAAGAGGAGGATAAAGGAAGGGAAGTGTATGGATGAGTAATCCCACTCCTCCTTCACTCCTCCTTTTATAAGAGGGCTAGGGTGGGGGATGATCCCCCGGCGGGTAACCGCCGTCCTCCTCCACCAATCCAAGAAGACCAGGGCCCTGCCTTGGTGCTCTCCCGCACCATGCGCCTCCATTACCTACCCCACTCAATGCATGCAACATACGTGGCCAAGGATAAGGGCGTGGTGGGAAGAGTGAATTGGCAGTTACTCGCTCGTGCGTTAAAGTAATTCATGGGCCATTACAAGGGTGGCCCCGCTACAATTGGCGTTACACGATGTGCGGGAGAACCAGAAACTGACCTGGGCTCAGGTTAATGAAGACGCAAAGAAGATCTCAAAAGGGCAAGCCACCACTACGCTCCTGCCTGTGCACTGGTTAGGGCCTGCCCCGACGACGCTTGACAACGTGTTCAGGCCAGGCCCGGGGGCTCCTGTCAGTGCAACACACCCTAGGTCCATTGCCCAGACTATGCATAGGCCTAAGGACAAGTTTGCAGCGCCCAAGATCAAACCAAGCACGAAGGGATCAGCTCTTTGAAGAATCAGAGAGCTGGTCGAGAAGACCAAGTCAAGCCAGAGAGACAAGATGTCACTAAGGGGAAAACCTCCCTTGCCGGGCAGGCGAGCCTGGCGGGGTTGGGGTTACCCCGGAAGTAAGCCTCCAGATCGTCCCGGTAGTCCTGCCGGGGCTTGCGGAGGCAAACTACTCCACCGCACCACCTCACAGCAACGCACGTCATCGATCAGTGCGGTGTCAAGCCCCTGAGTGACTAAGTGGCTACTTCCTGCCACATGGTAAGCACTTCCTACAGAAAACACCTCCAAATGACACCCGTCCTGAGACGTGTCAAGCAAGCAGGCGCGAAGCTGGCAAAACAACTCGGCAAGGCTTGTCGGGCACGCTGTGATGTGACACTGAGCGGCGCATTTAATGCACTATGTCCGCCTACAGAGTTAGGTATGATAGCACTGTTTGCTATCTAATCATTATGTATAGACTGATTGGCCACTGTGGTGACCCCTTTATCTATAAAAGGAGGCCCATGGCAACCGTAGAGAGGATTCAGACCCTCACATATTCATATGCGCGTAGCCACTCTCGTCCCGAGGCTACCCTGCTGGGCAAGAGCGCCGCGTTCTCCACCATCAATCCACCAAAGCAGGAGTAGGGTTTTATGACTCACGGCGGCTTGAACCTAGGTAAAACTGCCCATGTGATCTCTGCTGTGTTGTGTTACACGCTCCTCCGCTCTTTGTATGACGTGCCCATCCCCCCACTGAACCAAAAGGGGCTCATGGCCCCATAGGTGGCCATGGTCTCCCATGACACCCCCCTACCTAGGGCGCACCTGGCAAGCTTGTGGCCACCATGTAGCTCGGTTAGTGCCCTTATTTTCCCGCAAGAAAGGTAATATCCTGGAGAGTATTCCCTCAAAATTTCAGCCCAATTTTACGGATCTCTGGGAATTTAAGAAATGATGAAGGGCCAGAAAACGGGCTCGCGAAACAGAAGACAAACAGATAGATAGATCCAATCTTGGAGGGGCTCCCGCCCCTCCGCTACCATGGAGGCCATGGACCAGAGGGTAAGCCCTCCTCCCATCTAGGGGGAGTTCAAGGAAGAAGAAGGAGGAGGAGGAGGAGGAGGGGGGCTCTCTCCCCCTCTCTCCCGGTGGCGCTGGAGTGCCACCGGGGCAAGGATCGTGACGGCGATCTACATCAACAACCTCGCTACCATCAACACCAACTTTCTCCCCCTCTATGCAGTGATGTAACACCTCTTCTCCCCGTTGTAATCTCTACTTAAACATGGTGCTCAATGCTATATATTATTATCTAATGATATGTGGCTATCCTATGATGTTTAAGCAGATCCATTTTCTCCTATGGGTTGATTGATGATCGTGATTGGTTTGAATTGTATGTTTTATTTTGGTGTTGTCCTATGGTGCCCTCCGTGTCGTGCAAGCGTGTGGGATCCTCGCTATGGGGTGTTGCAATATGTTCATGATTCTCTTATAGTGGGTGGCTATAGTGACAAAAGCTTACACCTAAGTAAGGGGGTTGTTGCGTATGGGAGTAAAGAGGACTTGATACTTAATGTTATGGTTGGGTTTTATGAGGGAGTCCTGGACTAAGGGGCCCTCGGGTGTCCAGCCTGTTATCCGTGGGCCGGACTGATGGGCTGTGAAGACATGAAGACCGAAGATTGTACCCAGGTCTGGATTGGACTCTACTTGGCGTGGAGGGCAAGCTTGGCAACCGACTATGTAGATTGCCTCTGATGTAACCGACTCCATGTAACCCTAGATCTCTCCGGTGTCTATATAAACCGGGGAGCATAGTCCGGATGGGGATACTCATTACCATATTCACATAGGCTAGACTTCTAGGGTTTAGCCATTACGATCTCGTGGTAGATCAACTCTTGTTACACTCATATTCATCAAGATCAATCAAGCGGGAAGTAGGGTATTACCTCCATAGAGAGGGCCCGAACCTGGGTAAACATCGTGTCCCCCGTCTCCTGTTACCATCGATCCTAGACGCACAGTTCGGGACCCCCTACCCGAGATCCGCCGGTTTTGACACCGACATTGGTGCTTTCATTGAGAGTTCCACTGTGTCGTTGCCAAGAGGGTTGATGGCTCGCCTTGTTCTCAAGGATAATGTCATCTCCGGAGGAGCCCTGGCCCCAGGCCAAACCCTCCGGCTGGGCGGCTTCGTCATGACCGCCGGGTCGGCCCTTAAGCCGATGATGACCTCTCAAGTCATCGAAAATCGCCTCCGCGTTGATCCCGAATACTCTGCTCGGATGGATCCAACGGAGTTATCATCGTTGAACGAACTCCTGGATCGCATGGCCGCCTTGGGAGTCGCTACAGGCTACGATCGGGTTGGGCTTAAACCCGACCAGAGAGAAATTAAAACTCCACCGATCACCCACCAGATAGCGGTAGTCGAGGAGCGGAGCAACTCTTCTACTATATTGAAGACGAACTATGTTCGGATCTCCGATCTTGAAGGGCCGGATATTCTCCGGCAGAAAGGCATGTCCCGTCCTCCGAACATGGAGTCGGACGATGAGCCTAAAAAATCAGTCGATATCCCAGAGCCCGAACTGACAGGTTCGGTAGATCTTCAAACTCCGGATCCAAACTCGGGTCAGGGTTCGGATTTCGTTCCACCCACCCACCCGAACATAGATGCTCTCATGAGCATCAAACAACAGTCTCAGGAAAAGGTCCACCACTTCTGGGCCAGATTCCTCCTTGTTAAAAATAAGGTAAAAGATTGTCGCGACGAAGACGCGATAGCAGCATTCTGCAACAACTGCGCGGACGAAGGTATCCTCAATGCCATCAATCACCACCGCATACTAAATTTGGCTGACTTATCAACTATCGCACAAAAGTACAGCGCGATGGAAAGCGCTTGGAAAAATCAGGCAGCTCGCTGGGAACCATCGGTCCTAACCCAACTCATCCTACAGGCGAAGAGGACGCACCCCCGTGGCACGCCCAGCCGAACAGTCAAAAAACATAAACCCATTACGCTGCACGGCACCGTTCTGGAAGGATGGCTCAATGGCCCATGCAAAATACACATGACGCCGGATATCGTGGAAACCCACAGCCTTAGAGAATGTTGGATACTTCGGCAGGTAGCCAAGAGCGGCGAGGACATCCTTATCAAGGACACCCCAGAACAGCACCCTCCAACAAACGACGACACTAGAGTATTGACAGTCTTCGAGACATTCACTTCAAACAATAAGCGTAAAAGGGCACTGCGCGATCTCGCCGAAGTTTGCCAGGTCGCCGCAATTGACCCCTGGAACGACACGGCCATAACCTTTAGCGCCAGTGACGAACCTAAATACAGAACAGTCCGAGTGCCAGCTGCATTAGTCCTCAGTCCCATCGTGGATGGTTTTCGACTTACAAAAGTCCTCATTTACAAGGACACGCTCCACAAGATGGAAATAGACAGGAGCCGCATCGAGAAAAGCAGCACAACCTTTCGAGGCATCATTCCCAGTCGGGAAGCGCGCTGTGAGGGAAAAATTACACTTGATGTGGTATTCGGCACGCCCGAGAATTATCGGTCCGAAGAAATAACTTTCCAGGTGCCCCCTTTCAACAGTGGATACCACGCCCTGTTAGGGCGAGAGGCCTTCATGCGCTTTCAAGCCATACCCCATTATGGGTATATGAAGCTAAAAATACCTAGGCCTAATGGAATAATGACCCTCGTCAGCGATCCGGATATAGCACTCCGCGCCGAGAACAAAACCACATCCTTGGCCCTCGAGGCATTATCCGAGGCCCTTGCGGCTGAAGAACTAACCGCACTATGCTCCACTATGGATAGAGACGATGTCATCCTGGACAAACGACCCAAATCTACTTCTTTCAAGCCAGCAGAAGAAACGGTCAAATTTCAGGTCCATCCAACAGACCCGAAGAAGACAACCTCTATCGGAGCGCAACTCATCCCCACAGTCGACGCCGCACTGCGGGACTTCTTGCACGAAAACTGGGATATATTCGCCTGGCACCCCTCAGATATGCCAGGAATCCCGCGCGAGTTGGCCGAACACAGCCTCAATATACTAAAGGGATATAAGCCGGTCAAACAAACACTGCAGCGCTTTTCCGAACCCAAATGACAAGCTATGGGGGAGGAGCTAGCCAAACTCATCGAGGCCGGATTCATCAAAGAATTAAACATCCGGACTGGCTGGCAAACTTGGTAATGGTACCAAAGAAGGATAAATCCTGGCGCCTATGCGTCGACTTCAAAGACCTTAACAAGGCTTTCCCTAAGGATCCCTTCCCCCTTCCTCGCATTGATCAAATCATTGACGCTACCGCAGGACACGACTCGCTGTGCTACCTTGATGCATATTCCGGATACCATCACATCAAAATGAAGGAGTCCGATCAAGCCGCAACAGCATTCATTACACCATAAGGGCCGTTTTGCTTCAACACCATGCCTTTCGGGCTCAAGAACGCCGGCGCCACCTACCAGCGCATGATTCAAACATGCCTCGAGAAATAGATCGGCAAGACAGTGGAGGCCTACATGGACGACGTCGTCATCAAAACTAGACACATTGAAACACTAATAGACGACTTGCGTCTCACATTCGACAACCTCTGCACATACGACATCAAGCTTAACCCGGAAAAGTGTGTCTTCCGTGTCCCCGCCGGTAAACTACTGGGCTTCATCGTTTCCAATAGAGGAATTGAAGCAAATGCAGCCAAAATCCGAGCTCTGTCACAATTGGCCACGCCAACCGAACTCAAACAGGTCCAAAAACTCGATGGGTGCGTGGCAGCTTTAAGCCGCTTTATCTCCAGGTTGGGGGAAAAGGCGCTGCCCCTTTATCGCCTTCTACGGCGCACCGATAACTTCGAGTGGACAGACACGGCGACAGCCGGACTGGAAGAAATAAAAGCCCTTTTGGAAAGCAACCCAATCCTGGCCGCGCCAAACGTCGGCGAACCAATGCTCCTATATATATCGGCAACACCAGGTGGTGAGCGTCGTACTCGTCGTCGAGCGAGAACAGGACGGACACAAATTTCCGCTCCAAAAGCTGGTATACTATGTATCCACCGTCCTCACACCATGCAAATCCCGGTACCCTCACTATCAAAAGATAGCATATGCAGTCTTCATGGCATCTCGGAAATTGCGACACTACTTTCAGGAGTGCTCGATCACGGTGGCTTCCGAAGTGCCCCTCAATGATATAATCAACAACCGGGATACAACAGGCCGGATTGCCAAATGGGCCATTGAGCTCCTGCCATTCGACATCACGTACAAACCACGTCGAGCCATCAAATCCCAAGTACTGGCTGACTTCGTCGCTGAATGGACAGAGGCCGAACTCCCTAAAGAGTACGGCGCGTATTCCAACTGGGTTATGCATTTTGACGGCTCCAAAATGTTGGCAGGGCTAGGGGCGGGCGTCGTATTAACATCCCCCACAGGAGATATTGTCCAGTACGTACTCCAAATATTATACATAGACTCCAACAACGCAGCCGAATACGAGGCCTTGCTACATGGCCTTCAGATGGCCGTATCAATGGGCATACAATGCCTGGAGGTACGCGGGGACTCAAACCTCGCAATATCCCAAATTAATGGAGACTTTGATGCCAAAGATCCAAAGATGGCAGCTTATCGCAATGCCATCTTAAAGATGCCGGCTCGGTTCGAGGGGCTCAAATTTCATCACGTCGCCCGCGAAAGTAATCAGGCGACAGACGTCCTTGCTCGCATCGGCGCTAAGCGCGACCCCGTCCCACCTAACATCTTCCTTGAAAGGCTCTTTAAGCCATCAGTGGTGTGGCAAGGGGAAGTCAGCAACGACAGTCCCATTCCGAACACAAACATAGATAGCGAACACGCCGATATCATCGGAGGCTCAGCCACCGAAATAACACCATCGGCCCACCTCATCATGGAAGTAATTGCCCCGTGGACCGAACCATTCTTGGCCTACTTTAATAGGAAGGAGCTCCCAGAAGATCAGAACGAGGCTCGCCGCAATGTCCGGCGTTCGAAGGCCTATAAAGTTCACGAAGGGGAGCTCTACAAGAAAAGCACTACCGGAGTCCTTCAAAGGTGTATATCCGAGGAGGAGGGGCGGCAACTCTTGGCAGAAATTCACGCCGGTCTCGGTGGGCACCACGCCGCAGCCCGGACACTTGTCAGCAAGGCCTTCCGGACAGGATTTTATTGGCCTACGGCCCGGGCAGACGCACAGGACCTCGTCCAGCGCTGCGTTTGATGCGAACTCTTCGCCAACCAAAGCCATATGCCCCCAACCGCCCTACAAACAATCCCCATTACATGGCCCTTTGCGGTCTGGGACTTGGACATGGTTGGACACCTTAAAGGGGGAAGCCATAAGAAAAAATATCGGCTGGTCATGGTGGACAAATTCACCAAGTGGATAGAGGCTAGACCAGTTAAAACGGCCAAGTCCGGACCAGTGATTGCATTTATATCCGATGTGGTGCACCGTTATGGTGACCCGGACAGCATCATCATTGATAACGGTTCCAATTTCACAGCCGATGAGGTGAAAACCTGGTGTGCTAATCTGGGTATTATGCTCGATTACGCCTCTGTCTACCACCCGCAAACAAACGGTCAAGTCGAGCGAGCCAATGGTCTTATTATGAGCAGCATCAAACCCAGGCTAGTGCGGTCTTTGAAAGAATCAGACAAGCACTGGGTCGAGGAGCTCGACTCCGTACTCTGGGGGCTGCGGACCACGCCCAACCGTACTATCGGATACACACCTTTCTTCATGGTCTACGGTGCAAAGGCTATATTGCCCTGCGATATTATACATGACTCACCTCGAGTGCGTATGTACGAAGAGAAAGAGGCCGAGTTGGATTGGCAGGACAGCCTAGACGCCCTGGAGGAGGAACGCGACGTCGCCAAAGCCTGTTCAGCATTTTATCAATAGCAGGCTCGAAGATATCAAAGCAGAGAAGTACGGGCCAAGACTTGCAACGTTGGCGAACTCGTTCTACGCTTGCCGGAGAAGAAAAAGGACAAACTCAATCCCAAATGGGAGGGTCCCTTCATAATTGACGAAGTTCTTACCGAAGGAGCGTACCGTCTTTGTGACGCATCAGAGAATCGCCTAGAGCCAAACCCCTGGAACACGGCCAGACTCCGAAGGTTCTATGCCTAGCGCCGAACTCTTTGTTAGTCTCCTTCTCCCCTATAGTTTCCATGACGTTTTCTTTATCTTTTACACATTTTTTCGCTTTAAAGCTCTCATTCGGCTTGACCGAACACTGCTGACGTACACATCTTTATATATTTATGCCCATTATACTTGGGGGCTTCTGTAACAGAAGCTTGTTAATATTATTTTCCGAGCGTCAAGCTCATCACACATATGCGTTTTTCCCGTATGTCTTTTCTTCACCATTATATGCATCGATATGACTTAAGTTTTGGCCAAGCTGGGTTGCCTGGCTCCTGTGCTTACCCCTACATTCCCGATTGTTCGACTAGGTGGTAAAGGGAGCACCTCTGCGATTGTTACCGCCGGGTCATCTGGATGTGTACCTCAGACTGGGTGAAGCCGAAAGCTAGCGTTCTTAAAGGAATATTTGATCGGTGGATGAAAAATGTTTTTTGCACTCACTCTATTATAAACCCCCAGAAGCTATACACACTGTGCTTTTCACATCACAATTAGGACATGTACACTAATGCATGCACACCCAGGGAAAGGAACCCTTAACGGAACTATTCTCTCTGGAAGATGTTTCTTACTATTTCAATGTAATATAACATAACTAGTAGAATACAACTTGTCTGTTCAAGCAACTATGACCCCTACGCCTAGCTTTCCAGGCATACCCCGGTCTATTCGGCCGCGAGGCTATTCGAAAACACTACGCACCATCGAGTCTGGAGGTTGAAGTGAAAAGGTCTGCCATGACAAATGCTATACAATTCAGCTAGAATTACATAGGGTAAGGAAAGTACATAGTCACTTGGACTCAAACACTTCCTTCTCTATACCGTCCAATAGGCAGTTTAACTTACAATCCTGTTGGGAATATTTGGCGGCCACCTCTACTTGGTCATACACTAAACTATAGGAATTTCTTCCCCATTCGACCCTAGCGGTCCAACCCGAGCCATGTGATTGGGATCAAGCTTGGTATACTGAGTTTTCACCATGGCCCAAGCCTCTCGCGCACCCTCTCGACAGGCCGATATCTTCCATAGTCAGATACGCCGCCGCGCTCCTTTGAACAGCTCTACAAGCTCCTCCATACTTCCTGGAGAGGAGACGGATGGCCCTAGAGCCTTGGCAACACTCTGCATCGCCAGCCGAGCATGTTCGTGCACTCGCGATAGCCCTTGCAGCAGATGACTTGATGATCCGGACACCTCCTCTTCAGGACGGCCCGTCAATATACCTACAATCATAACTATATCAGTTCCACCTTTCTGCGAACTACTTCAAAAATAGTTCAGACACATACTGAATATGCCTCCCCGCAGCTTCTTGCTCTCCTTCACGGAATCGGCTAGCTGGGCCCGCACATCTTTCAACTCTTCACCCAACATAGTGTTGGAATCATGTAGCTTGTTTTTCTCGTCCCTAACGCGGGTCAGCACACGCTCGCCTGCGGCGTGTTGCCTCTTTGCCTCTCTTTCTCCCTCTTGGGCGATCTTCAACTTCTTTTCAAGTTGATTAGGCGACCCTATTATGCGATCAGTGACAATATTAGCACAGTTGGTATACAATTATTGTTCCTCGATGGAGGGGAACGTTACCAGTAGACAACTTCTTGAAGTTTTCCAGTTCGGTGGTAGCAGCATTTAGCTGCGCCCGACACTGTTCCAGCTCTTGGGTTAGCAGGTTGTTCTTCTCTGTAAGAACCTGGTGATACAACGATCCTTAAATCAGTTGTACCAACTGCTTTCAGTCTCGGGGGCTACTGGCATATGGCTATCCTATTCGGCCAAAGAAAACTTACCCGCATGTCTGTTAAATGCTGCCTTGTGGCTCTACTAAGCCCGTTTCGAGCAGCCCGGATGTATGCATCGCCGAGCTGAAGGCATTGAATGCCTCCCCTGGGAACTCAGGGTCTCGTGAAACAGCCCTATAGCGCCGATGATCCATGGCGCTCTCCACTTCCGAGTTGGTAACGGACATATTCTCCGAACCCTCGGCTGAAGGACAGTTCGACACTGTTCCTATATTAGCTTCCGCCTCTCCAACGGGGTCTAAATCTCAGGCGCTGGGAGTACGGCTGGCCGGACCCTCGGACTTAGTCCGGTGAACCTTTTTCCTGGTATCAAACAAACGTACAAGTTACAGTTGGATGTGACTACTAAAGTATACCTTCAAATCCTTACCTCTTTGACGAGGGACCAGTCGTGTCTTCACCGACCTTCCTCTTGGAAGCCTTGCTCGGCGCCGGAGCCGCTCTCTTTGGAGCCGCCCCCGGAGTAGCGTGACGCGCTGAACGCCTCCCCTGTGGAGCACGAGGCAGTGCGAGGAAGCTCTTTCGAGTGGGATTTTCTCTTGATGACTTACGTGGGAAGCAGGAAGAAGACCAAGGTAATCAGCGATAATGGCCACTTTCGTGCCATCGTAGCTCTCCTGGTAAAACACCCCTTCCGCGAGTACCACGAATATACCCGGATCTTCTTCGAACCCAGGATCCAGCTCCCGGTTGTGGTTCTCAGGCTGTGGGGCGGCGCTGTGAAACCCCTCGGTGATTTTTCGCCAATGCTTTCATAAGCAGATTAAAAATTTATCAAAGGTAATCCAGGAGGTGGAATGAGTAGAACAGAAGGATTGGGGCTTACCCAACTGGGAGGATTATACATAGAATATCCATCTCTGCGATTGATGCAAAGAAATTCCTCTTCCCCCCCTTTGAACAGCTCGGCCAGTATCTTGGCTAGAGCGGCACGGGTGTCCGGACCTTTCCGACCATAGCGGGAGGCGTCGTCCTCCTTGTTGTAGTGCCACATCGGGAGCCCTCTATATTGATGCAGCTGAACCCCTCACACTATGGAGATCGCCACTACCTCAACCATTGTTAATCCGGACTGGGCGAGCGTCTTTATCTTGCCCAGGAGCTGACGAACCTCCGCACTGTCATCCTCTTCGAGGCTCCGCGGACGCCAACTATGGCATTTCTTTAGCGGGACGCTTGCAAACTCAGGGATACCCTTTCGAACTGGTTCGGGAAGTGCGACGTCCTCGATGTAGAACCATTCGGAAGGCCATTCATTTGCTGCCCTCCTTGGTGTGCCAGACAGGTATTCGGTGTCGGCGATGCGCCACACTTCGGCTCCGCCCACTTCAAATATAGACCCCTCGAGGTTGCGCGGGACAAGACAAAACAATTTTCTGCACAGTTCGAAATGGGCCTCAACACCCAGAAATAACTCGCACAGAGCAACGTAACCTGCGATGTGCAGGATAGAGGTAGGAGTGAAGTTGTGCAGCTGGAGGCCATAATATTCCAGAAGCCCTCGGAGGAACGGATGGACGGGAAATCCAACGCCTCTTAGCAGGTAGGGGACGAAGCACACTCGCTCCCCGCGGATGAATTTGGGAAGTCCTCCGCCTGAGTCACGCCATTGAAGGAGGCCGACCCTGCTCGGAGAGGGACCAGATCCGCGTGAGGAAGAAATCCCTGCGTTTGCAACTTTGCTAGTTGACTATGAGTCACAAAGCACTTCTCCCACTCGCTTCTCTTTGGGCTGGAGCGGGAGGAGGAGCTGGGAATGCTAGCCATGATGGAATGGTTTCTCCTGGCAGTCTTCGGGGATTTTCTCGGCGTAGTGTTGCCTGGATCTAAGATCCAGTACCTTTAAATAGGCATCCTGCCTTGTGTGGACGGGGTGTTATTCGCAAAAATACCTTGACTTTCCGCATTCGCTCGACACGTGGAAGACGGAGTTATTAACGCATAGAAGCCGAGGGGAGCGATATTGGATCAACGGACGAATATATTACTTGAAGAAGGAACCTGCCTTGCAACACCAAAGACAATCTGCGCGTCGAACACCTCGTCGTTAAAGCCTGGTTCGTGGGCTACTGAGGGAGTCCTAGACTAAGGGGTCCTCGGGCGTCCGGCCTGTTATCTGTGGGCCGGACTGATGGTCTGTGAAGACATGAAGACCGAAGATTGTACCCGTGTCTGGATGGGACTCTACTTGGCGTGGAGGGCAAGCTTGGCAACCGACTATGTAGATTGCCTCTGATGTAACCGACTCCATGTAACCCTAGATCTCTACGGTGTCTATATAAACCGGAGAGCGTAGTCCGGATGGGGATACTCATTACCATATTCACATAGGCTAGACTTCTAGGGTTTAGCCATTACGATCTCGTGGTAGATCAACTCTTGTAACACTCATATTCATCAAGATCAATCAAGCAGGAAGTAGGGTATTACCTCCATAGAGAGGGCCCGAACCTGGGTAAACATCGTGTCCCCCCTCTCCTGTTACCATCGATCCTAGACGCACAGTTCGGGACCCCCTACCCGAGATCCGCCGGTTTTGACACCGACATTTTACCTTAATGATCTTTAGTAGTTGCGGATGCTTGCTAAAGTTCCAATCATAAGTGCATATGATCCAAGTACAGAAACTATGTTAGCTCATGCCCCTCTCTCATATAAAATTGCAATAATGATTACTGGTCTAGTTATCGATTGCCTAGGGACCAAGAACTTTCTTGTGACAAAAGGATTTCTACTAATCAACTAACTTTTATTATATCACAAATTACTCGTGGTTTTATTCTTGCTAAGTACATCTAGTTTTATTCTTGCTAAGTACATCTAGTTTTATTCTTGCAAACTTATCCCTACACCTACAAAATAGTTTCACACTTGTTTTAGGTAAAGCGAACGTTAAGTGTGCGTAGAGTTGTATCGATGGTCGGTAGAACTTGAGGGGAATATAAATTCTACCTTTAGCTCCTCGTTGGGTTCGACACTCTTATTTATTGAAGAAGTTATAATTGATCCCCTATACTTGTGGGTTATCAGGTCACTACCAGTGGGTCCCACGGGCCCTGTTGACCCCATTGACGCGGTCAACATGCTGATTGGGCAACCCCAGTCACTGACCTATAGGCCCCACCAAATTAATTAACTAATTTGCTAATTTAATTAATTTGTCTAAGTAATATGTCATTGACAGGTGGGTCCTACCCCCTAATTAATCAAAGATTAAATTTAAACAGATAAATTATCCCAAGACACTCACATGTGGGGTCCCTCCATTGTTTAGTGGATAAGCCTGACCGAGTCAGCCTGCTGACTGGGCAGCTGGCCCATTGGCCAGCCTCTGCTGACTGGGTTGTTAACCCAGTCAACAGGGCCCACTGTCAGCCCCTGTTGCAATTGGTTGGGTACACTTTTGGGTGTATCTAGCATTTAGTCATTTAATTTCGAATTAAATTGAATTCTAAAAATTGCAAAAAATCCATTAAACTTTAAAAATTCATATAAATTCAATTGTAGATCAGATGAAACTATAATTTATATATGAAAAATGATCAGAAAAATAAGACGAATCTGTTTGTGCTATCCACATACCTGTCACATGTCTCTAACACCACAAACAAGGAACCTTACCCTTCGGATCGCGTGTCTGATAACTGCCTAAAGCCGGGAAAATATTCCCAGATATTTTCTCGATCCATCAATAAAGCTTAGCACTACATTAGGTCACCTCTAGCACAACATATTGCCTTGTCATGCATTGTGATATATTTGATTACTTCATATTTACTGTTTCTCCCCCTCTTCTCTCCAGTAGACACCGAGATTGACGCTGCTCCCGAGTACGACTACGCTCTTGACATTCAGCCACTCGCAGCAGAGCTTCCAGGCAAGAAAAAACCCCTTGATCATTCCTATATCGCCCATTCTTTCTCTCTCTTGCTTGCATTAGATTTTGCTATTGTTGTTCGATATCTCCTATTCTGATGCATAGCCTGCTTTTGTGACCTGTTGCTGTTACTTTACCTGTTATCCTATATGCTTAGTATAGGTTGGTTAGTGATCCATCAGAGACCTCACCCTTGTCCGTGTTGCCATGCTGTACTAGCAGTGATACAATGCATGTGATCAAGGTGAAGAGAGCGAACACACACCAGCAACCCCCCTTAGTTGTAAAACTCTGCAGAGCTACTATCGAGTGCTAAGGGTGATGTCTCGTATCCCACTTACGATGATATCTATGTAGTGCAACACATCAAGTGTGGTTAACCGAGGGGGATTCCTCACTCACCACTGTAGTTGTTGACTCTATCGTGCAACACCTCAAGCGTGAACCTACCGAGGGTGCTCCTCCAAGTTCACCTTGACACTTCACCTCAAGTGTGAACCTACCAAGGGTGATTCTTCTGGGTTCACCTTGATGGTAAGGACACACTGTTACCTTTAACTGTTCCCCATTTACTATTACCGCGGGACTGAAGGGACAGGTAGTACCATCCCGGTAGAGGTGGACCTGAGTTCCCAATAGTCCCTTGATAAGTCAGGTTGGCCAGGAGGGTACCCGTGAGAGTTAATGACGCGGCACAACCGGGCAGGAAGAGACCGCCCCAGGAGAGGGATGGGCCTGGCCCTTGTCGTAAGTCTGTGAGACGGGGCGACAGCATCACTAATCGTTTCCGCGAGCTCCCAATACACTAATAGGCTTGGATATGTGATCTGAGTAGGCCTCTGGTCTTTTCGCACTAACCACCACGCAGGAATAAGTATGGGCACTCGGCGTACATACGATCCTCCCGAAAACTCTTCCGATGTCACAGTTCAGAGATGCGGGCTAATTGTTGGGGTGGACGGTAACCACCTATGCTTCTATAAGGAGGTGGGTCTGGTCCTCGGCCAGTCGCGCAACACGCAGGAGTGTAAAGGGCGATGGGCCCAATACCCCTGAGCGCTTAGGATGTAGACCAGCGCGCTGGCCTCTCTGTTGATCCTTGGTAGGACTACGGTGTGTCGATCAGCCGAGGCCGGGCATGACCCAGAAAAGTGTGTCGCCAGAGTTAATCAAGCGTGTTGGGTAAGTTGGTGCACCCCTGCAGGGAAGTATATCTATTCGAATAGCCGTGTCCATGGTAACGGATGCTCGGAGTTGTATCCCGGTCTACTATAACTAGAACTGGATACTTGAGACATTAATTGGATATGATAGCTACGGATTCGCTTCCTCGTGAGGTAGCCGAGGAAGGATCTCTGGGCGTTGCTATTATATACTTGCTACTATATGTTATGTTACTCTAGTCTCTTCTGTTGCTGCAAGACGCTGCAAGATGCTAGTCTTCGATAGGCTAGGCCTTTCCTTCTAATTTGGCATTCTGAAGTATAGTCCACTATCGGTGTTCTGGGAACGGGGGTCCCCATACTTGCCTGCCTGCGGCCCATGGCGTGGCTCCACTAACGGCCTGGTACGGCCCATCTTCACCAGCAAACACTCAAGACCCTCGCCAGGGGCCAAGCCTCGCGAGGCGGGCGACACAAGACCTCCTCAGGGGCAGCCACACTAGGGTGGCTTGCGAGGAGCAGAGAGATCAAGGCGAAGGGCACCTCGTGAGGTTCCCGTGACGTGAGCCATGACGACCAAGGCCAGGCGGGCGCCAGGCGGATGCGAGCGGGCGCAGAGTACTGGTTTCCTCTTTGGTGCTAAAGGAGCAGGTGCAGGCGAGGAGTCACGAGGCGTCAGGCAAAGGTTTCCATATCGGTGCAACGAGACCAAGACCAGCAGGACGGTAGGATGGAGGTCATCGTGGAGCCCACGACAGCGTCACCACCAAAGCCTTTGGCAGGTGAAGACCAGCTTTTGTCAGGATAGCTTGTACTAGCTGCCCCCCTTCAAATCGGCCGTTGTGGGATCCCTTCTCGCCTAATATTTGGGAAGAGGACCCGGGCCTCTATTCCATCCACACACGCGCAAGCTCACCGAGCTCAAGAACACCTCTCCTCAGGAGGTTGTTCTTCCCTTGTACTTATTCATCCCAGCCTACAAGGAAATCCACCACACCACACTGGACTAGGGTATTACACAACACCGGTGGCCCGAACCAGTATAAACTCTTGTGTCCCTTGTTCCTCGGGTTCTGCGAGCTAGGCTTTGAGATCGTGGTGAGAGCGTGAGCTAGGGGGAGAGATATCTTCGTGCGCACCCCAGAGTTCGAACCTCAAGGGTTTTGCCAGAAACCGTAATCTGACATTTGGCGCTCCAGGTAGGGGGTGCACCAAAGTTTGCCTCTCCGCCGGCACCGCCTCCTCGTCCTGTCCCCATGGCCGGCATTGCTCCTCCGACTGGGTCAACGGACGCCCACGACGGCGCCAGGGGGCTGAGAGCTTTTGCCCCCGCCTTGCGGCGGGTGCAGTGGCCGCCCAAGTTCAAACCGGAGATGCCGCCGTGCTACGACGGCGCGACGGATCCGTCGGCCTTCCTGCTAGCATAAGAGGAGGTCGTACTGGAAGCTGGAGGTGACGACAAAGTCATGGCCAACTGGTTTCCCATGGCCCTCGCTGGCGCACCGCGCGCCTGGCTCCTCGCCCTCCCAGGATCCTATGTGGCCTCTTGGGAGGAGCTGCGCGGCCTCTTCGTCGCGCGCTTTGCGGCACCGGCGCCTGTCGCTGTTGCAGCCCTCCTTAGCAGCTCGCAAGCACCACCCTCGGACCGTCACACCAAGCAGTTCTTCCGCCAGATCGGTTCCGCCTCTATGCAGCACGGAGCTCCTCCAGGATGGGCGGCGCCCAAGGCCGACCTCACCTTCAACTCGGGGGATCACCCTGTCACCACTGCCAGCTCGGGCGTCCTCCCAATGCTTTGCATGCCCACCATCTGCAATGTAGCCGTCACCAAGACCCTCATCGATAGTGGGGCCAGCCTTAATGTGCTCTCCATGGAAGCTTTCGGCTTGCTTCACGTGCTGCATGAATGGCTCCGTCCCACCAGGCCCTTCTCCGAAATCAGTAGCGGCTCCACCAGCCCCCTAGGGCAGATCCGCCTTCCTGTGACCTTCAGCACTCGCGACAACTACCGCACCGAGCTGATCAACTTTGACATCGCCCGCATCGGCCTCCCATACAACGCCATCCTCGGGTACCTGGTCCTGGCTCAGTTTATGGCGGTGACCCATCCAGCCTACAACCTTATGAAGATGCCTGGGAGCAATGGCGTCCTAACCGTGGCGGGGGACACAAGGAGGCTCTGACGGCACTCAAGCTTGCCTTCAAGGCCGCCGCAGCAGCACGCCCGGCCGACGAGGCCACCCCCGGAGCTAAGGAGGCCACGCCGGCTAAGAAGAAGCAGCTGTTCACTCAAGATCGGGCCGAAACGAAGCAAGTACCGGTCGAGGATGGTGGACCCTCAGGAGCCACCTTCACCATAGGCGCCAACCTCGACCCAGATCAAGAGGAGGCATTGGTGAAGTTCTTGCGCACGAACAAGGAGGTATTCACCTGGGAACCCAAGCAGCTGGTAGGGGTCCCGAGGGGGGTAATCGAGCATCACTTAAGGGTGCGCCCCAATGAGCGCCCTGTGAAGCAGAAGGCGCGGCGACAGTCCACAGAGAAGCAGTCCTTCATCGTCCAGGAAACCCGCAAGCTGGAGGCAGCAGGTGTCATTCGTGAGGTCCGGTACCCGGAGTGGTTGGCGAACCCCGTCGTCGTGCCAAAGAAAGGCGGGAAGGAGCCCATGTGTGTCGACTTCACCAACCTCAACAAGGCGTGTCCCCAGGACCCGTTCCCGCTTCCGCGCATCGACCAGATCATCGACTCCTCCACCGAGTGTGACCTGCTGTGTTTCCTAGACGCGTTCTCAGGCTACCACCAGATCAAGATGGTAGTGGAGGATGTGGAGAAGATGGCTTTCCTGACCCCGTGTGGGGTATACTGCTACACTTGCATGCCGTTCGGGCTGCGCAATACAGGGGCGACCTTCCAACGGCTGATGCACATCGCCCTGGGTCAGCAGCTCGGGAGAAACGCTAAAGCCTACGTCGACGACATCCTGGTAAAATCCCGGGAGGCGAGAACCCAAATTCAGGACCTGGAGGAGACCTTCGCAAGCCTACGCCAGGTGGACCTGCGGCTTAACCCAGAGAAGTGCGTGTTCGGCGTTCCCTCTGGGAAGCTGCTGGCCTTCCTCGTGTCCCACAGGGGGATTGAGGCTAACCCGGAGAAGGTCAAGGCACTAGAAGACATGAGCCCGCCGCAAACTCTGAAGGAAATGCAGAAGCTTGCGGGCTGCGTGACCTCGCTGGGGCACTTCATCTCCAAGCTGGGGGACTGCGCCCTGCCATTCTTCAAGTTGATGAAGAAGAAGGGCCCGTTCGAATGGACCCCGGAGGCCGACCTGGCGTTTCAAGACCTCAAGAGATACCTGACCAGCCCTCCGGTGATGGTGGTGCCTCGTCCCCTCGAGCCCCTGGTGCTTTACCTAGCCGCCACTCCCCACTCCGCCAGCGCGGCGCTGGTGGCGGTTCGGGAAGAGCGCCAGGCCAAGAATCTGCTGCATCGTGCCGCACTTTCGGCCGGGGCGTCGCAGCACCAAGACGGCGCTGCAAGGGCTGCAACAACGACGGCAAACGGTCAGACCCAGCAAGACGGTGTCCTCGGGCCTGTAGGGGCCCAACGAATGACCAGGCTCCTGAGGTCCCATCACCTCAGGAAACGCCCCAATCTCCGGCAGCCGTAGGCTCCATCAACGCTCCCGCCCTTGTCGAGCACCCAATGTACTTCGTCAGCACGGTGCTGCGGGACGCGGGAGCATGGTATCCCATGCCGCAGAAACTTCTGCTCGCGCTCGTGGTGGCCTCACGCAAGCTGCGCCACTACTTCCAAGGACACCCGATCAAGGTCGTCTCAGCCTATCCATTGGAAAGGGTGCTCTAGAGCCCCAATGTCGCGGGAAGGGTCGTCGAGTGGAACATCAAGCTACAGGCATTGCAGCTTGAGTTCAGCACAACTAGGGTCATCAAGGGGGCTGCCCTCGCCGACTTCGTGGCCGAATGGACCGACGCCCCGGAACCTGAAGTCGGCGAGAGCCGATCCCTCTCGCCGGGAAGTGAAGCACCAGATGGTTGGGTCATGTATTTCGACGGTGCCTTCGCACGCCAAGGCGCGGGGGCTGGAGCCGTACTCATCTCACCCACCCAAGACAAGCTCTACTAGGCTGTGCAGCTCTGCTTCCAGCGGGGCGAGAAGGTCTCCAACAACATTGCGGAGTACGAGGGGTTGATCGCCGGCCTCAAGGCAGAGGCGGCCTTGGGAGTGAAGCGTCTCACCATCAAGGGCGACTCCCAGCTCCTCGTCAACTTCTCTAACAAGGTGTACGAGCCAAGAGACGAGCACATGGAAGCATACCTCGCGGAGGTGCGCAAGATGGAGAAGCAATTCTTGGGCCTAGAACTGCAGCATGTACCGCGCGACACCAACAAAGAGGCCGACGAAATTGCCAAGCGGGCGTCGAAGCGCCAGCCCCAAGAACCCGGCGTCTTCGAGGAGCGACTCTTCAAGCCCTCGGCGGCTCCCCCTGCCACCGAATTCGTACCGCCTCAGGAGGAGCTCCCCGCGCCACCAACCTCAGGGGCCCCCGCCTGTGGCCCGACTTCAGGCGCTCGCCTGCTCCTGGCACTCGAGCCCCAGGAGGCGTGCTAGACTGAAGAGTTCAGGGCATACTTGGTGCGGGGGACGCTGCCAGAGAAGGAGGAGGATGTGGAGCATGTGGCCCGGCAAGCCACAACATACTGCATCCAAGATGGTGAGCTCTACAGAACGGCCGAATGATGTTTCCTTATGTTGTATCTCCAGGAAGCAAGGCGAGCTGTTAGCTGACATACACGGCGGAGATTGCGGGCACCGCTCATCATCGCGCACCCTGGTTGGCAAGGTGTTCCGCAGCGGTTCTACTGGCCCATGGCACTCAATGACGCAGCCGAGTTAGTGAAATCCTGCAAGGCCTACCAATTCCACGCCAATCAGATCCACCAGCCAGCTCAGGGCCTCCAAACTATCCCGCTCTCATGGCCATTCGCGGTCTGGGGGCTGGATATCCTAGGCCCGTTCCCTCGAGCGCCTGGGGGCTACCGCTACCTCTACGTTGCCATCGACAAGTTTACCAAATGGGCGGAGGTGGAGGCTGTCCGCACCATCCCAGCCGGGTCTGAAGTTAAGTTCATCAAGGGCCTTGTGAGCCGGTTTGGGGTCCCTAACCGCATCATCACTGACAACAGCTCGCAGTTCACTAGCAATCTCTTCAAGACATATTGTGCTAACCTTGGAACGCAGATATGCTACGCCTCAGTAGCACACCCCAAGAGCAATGGCTAGGCCGAGCGCGCCAACGCGGAGGTCCTGAGAGGCCTCAAGACTAGAACCTTCAAGAAGAAGCTCGAAGCCTGCGGTAGGGGATGGCACGACGAGCTCCAGTCCGTCCTATGGTCCATCCGCACCACCGCCACCAAACCAACAGGCGAGACCCCATTCTTCCTCGTCTATGGAGCTGAAGCAGTCCTCCCTCATGAGGTCAAGCATTGCTCCGCGCGGGTCCTGTCATTCGATGAAGCGCACCAGGACGCCATGCGGGGGATGGACCTCGTGCTGGGGGAGGAGCGCTGCCGCCAAGCGTCGCTCCGAGCGGCAAGGTATCAGCAGGCGCTGCGACGGTATCACTGCCGCAGCGTCCGCTCCAGGATGCTCAAGGTGGGCGATCTCGTCCTAAGGAGGGTGCTCTCCAGGGAAGGGCTGCAAAAGCTCTCACCCATGTGGGAGGGACCGTTTAGGATTGCCCACATCTCCAGGCCTAGCGCCGTGCGCCTAGAGACGCAGGACGGGATCCCCATCCAGAACGCCTGGAACATTCAGCACCTCCGGAAGTTCTACCCATGAAGCAAGGCCCAGTACTTGTGAAGGTCTCCGCCCGTGACACTGTCGGCGTTCTGGGAACGGGGGTCCCCAGACTTTCCTGCCTGTGGCCCACGGCGTGGCTTTGCTAGCAGGCCCGTACGGCCCATCTTCATCAACAAGGCATTCAAGACCCTCGCGAGGGGCCATGCCTCGCGAGGCGGACGACGCAAGACCTCAGGAGCGGCCTCTCCAGGTAGGCTCACGAGGAGCAAAGATATCAAGGCGGGGCAAACCTCGCGAGGCTCTAGTGACGTGAGCCATGACGACCGACACCAGGCGGGCGCCAGGCAGGCGCCAGCGCGCGCAACGTCCTTGTTTCCTCTTTGGTGCTAAGGAAGCAGGCGCAGGCGCGGAGTACCGAGGCATCAGGCAAAGGTTTCCATATCGGTGCAACGAGACCAAGACCAGCGGGACGGCAAGATGGAGGTCACCATGGAGCCCAAGACGGCGTCACCACCAGAGCTTTTGCAGGCGAAAATCACTTTTGTCAGGATAGCTTGTACTAGCTGTCCCCTTTCAAATTTGCCCGCCGTTGTTGGCTCCCTTCCCGCTCAATATTTGGGGAGAGGACCAGGGCCTATATAAGTAGAAATAGCCACCACAGTAGAGGGCATCGGATAGTGCATCGAGCCCTCACCACACAAGTTCGAGAAGCACAAGAACACCTCAACCTCAGGAGGCTGTTCTTCCCCTTGTACTGTTCATCATCCGCCCAAGAGGCAATCCACCGCCACCACACTGGAGTAGGGTATTACACCACAACGGTGGCCCGAACTAGTATAAATCTCATGTCTTTCTATGTTGCGAGTTTGTTGAGTTCGTCCGCGAAATCTTAGCGAGCTTGGGCGTAGATCGGTAGGAGGAAAAGAACTTTGCGCGCACCCCAGAGTTCGAACCTGAAGGGTTTTGCCGGAACCCCAGATCTGACATTTGGCGCACCAGGTAGGGGTGCGTCGGAGCCTCTTCCTCACCGACCGATCCACCGACGCTCCACGCCCCGATGTCCGGAAATCCAAGGCCAGACTCCGACCGCTGGGCAGCTTGGCCAGCCCGAGCGGTGTCACCTGCCCATGAAGACCTCGACCCCGCGCTCCAGGCGGCGCGAACGCCGTCCAGCGCTGAGGGGCGTGGGCCGCGCGGGTGGGCGTTGTCTACCCTCACTCCACGGCAAGTACGAGCCACTGCAAGGGCGGCAAGCCACGCCGCAGCAACGGCGCCGCACTCACGACGGGAGCGGGAGCAGGCAAACATGCAGGCAGTGCTCACGGTGGCGCGAGAGCTACTACGGTGCCGGCTGATGGAGAGCGGCCGGGATGCACTGCTGGAGCGCGTTGCCGAGCTGCTGGATGCGGCGGCATCGGGAGCACCGCCCTTCTGCTATCAGCTTCCTTCTCAGGCCACTACGGGGTCTCACGGCGGACCTCGCCACAACCACGCGCCATCGGGTGCGCCTGGGGGCTTCGTCAACACCAGCACGGCCGGCGGCGCTGGGGGCTCCACCGCCCCCATGCCGCCCGCGACAAGCATGGGTACAAGCGTTGCCTCCCATGGTCCCAGTGGGATGCCGCGTTACCATCCTCAGGATGCCACGCTGGGCCGGGCAACATGGAGTGTGGGGCACTACGGCGAGGTGTTCGGGGTGACGGCCCCGGAAGCATATGTGCCCCGCATGATGGACCAGGAGTACGCACCGGAGGATGACCCTGGCTCGTTCCTCGGAGAGGATTGGGAAGAAGGGACGCTCGAATTTGAAGCCTTCCAGGAACCAACGGAGAACCGCGACGATCGTGCCAGCAACAACAACTTCAGGGTACCACTAATCTCTCAGGGGCAGACTTACGCTAACCATGGGCTGCAAGTGAATCAGGTCACGACGTCGATCGACGACCCTGGCACAGCAGCATCCCTTCCGCCGGGGGAAGCACGCTGGGGGCCGCGCGGAGGGAGCCAGGAGCAAGGCCCCTCCCCACGTCGCGTGAAGCCAGGCAACGTCCGGAGGTAGGCCCTCTGCCGGGGAGGTGCCGGCGATCCTTCCCTCGGCAGAGGACCCGTGGTCGCCGGGGGCACCGCTGGCTTCCCCTTTCCCCCCTTTGTGTCATCCAGGTTGCTGGTCGGCTCAAAGGTGGTCGAGAGTGGCGCAAGGCGGGCCCCTCGTCTGGCGATATGAAGCAAGGCCGATTCCTGTGAAGAAGGCCCAGTGCCTGTGAGGCTCGGCGCCCGTGACACTCTCATGTAATAATGAGTGGGGCTGTACATGCCCCGGAGTCTCAGGGGTGCCGGCCTCAGGCCCTGGGGCTCCCTCCCACGCCTAGTGGCAGCACTTAGCTCCACGCTGGTGAGAAGACTTGAAGACCAGAAGACTAGACTAGGCGCCGGACGCGGCCATTTGCTTTGGATCTCTTCTTCTGTAGCCTTGCTTTCTGGATTTGGATTTAAGTTCGAATCGAGTTTTTTTTCATTGCGTGCGGGGGGTGAATTCTCTCGTTCAAGCGATTTCTTGCCATCTGGTTCTTGCCTTGTTCTGGATCTCAAGCTCACCGCCTCCCCCTCGCGGGCCCCTCGCGAGCGGGGCAAGGCACAGCACGCGCGCCACGCGTGCCGATCGGCGCAAGAACCTCACGAGGCCCACTCGGGCGAGTCAGCACACCCTTCAGGAGCCCCGTGGTGACTCTCGACCTTACAGTACGATTCGGGGCCTGCCCCAGCTAAGGTAAGCCGCAGCTGCAAAACTTGCCGTCAGGCTCGTGGTAGACCAAAACACACCCTCGGTTCAACATAAAGGAGTAGAAATCATGATTTGTTTACATGAGGGGCTCCCCCTCCCAAAATGCTCTCACAATCTTTAAGGGGCCACGCCCAAGTTTTTGCATACAGGGTGAAGCAGTAAAGAGATCAGGAATTAGCCAGATATGTCGCTTGTTCCGTCCTCCGCGTCGTCTTCGGACGAGCCGCTCGCATCGCTGTCACCATCATCGACGTCGCCGCCACCGTCATCAGCGCCAACATCCCCATCATTGACCACGTCGCCTCCGTATGCAGCGACCACCACCGCGTCGTCCTCTGAAGTAAAGGCCCTGACCAACGCGTCCACGTTGTCCTCTACCCACCGCGCCAGGTCGTCCCGAACAACCGTGGACACGGGGGCGATGGCGGTGTCAAAGTCGAAGTCGGGGTTGGCGTTCAGGAGGTGGCTGTAGACGCGGGAGAAAGCGCGCTCGAGCAGGCCGCGACTCCTCTCTTGCACGAGCCTGCGAGCTTCGTCTGATCGGGCCTCTAGGCGTGTCGCCACATCAGTGAAGAAGCAGAGGTGACTGGCGTAGTCATTCACCTGAGGATGGGGGTCGTTCGCATCACAGACATGGCCTAGGGTAGTGTTGGCCCTGTTCCGAAGATCCTGAAGCATGGGAGCGTGAACACGCTCCAGCGTCCACCTCTCCAGCACCTCCTCCCTGTTTTGCCGCGTGACGGCCTCGGCATCTTCAACCCGTTTCTGAAGCAGAAGCAGCTCGGCACGGGCGGAGGCCAAGTCCGCCTGCGCCGTGTCCAAGGCGGTAGCCGTGGCCTCCCCACGCCTCTCCGCCTCGTCTAACCTAGGCCTGAGAGCGGCGGTCCTGCCCGCCGCCTCAGTTCCTGCGAGCTTCAGCTTCAAGTTGTACCGACCTTCAAGATCCGCGCGAACCCGGGCCACCTGACGATCGACTTCCTCCTGGACCATGGTCTCGCGAGCCCCGACGACATCTTCCGCCTGAGCAACTTGACGCTCCCTCGTCTCCAGTTGTTCAAACTCAAGGCTGCGCTCCACGGCTTCCAGAGCCAGCGCCTCCTCACGCCTCCGGACCTCCTCTTCTTCTGCGGGCGTCCCCCTCAGCGACGCAAGGGAGGCTCTGCGCACCTCCACCTACTGCTCAAGAGACGCACTGCAGGCCTGGAGCTCCCACGCGCGCTTCTCCGCAGACTCGCGACGGCGGTCAGCCTCGCGAGCCTCCTCCAAGGCTCGGGAGCAAGCTTCGCGGGAAACCTTGAGGAACGTCTCGGCCTTCGCATTGTCAAGATCACGCTGATAGTGGCCAAGGTTGATGGCCACCCTCAGCTTACGCTGTTCCTCCACCAGCCGAAGACCTTCAGCCTCAAGGGGCGAGTCAACACCTGTGAGTTCTTCGCCGAGTTGACTCATCGCGCCCATCGCCTACTGGAAGAGCTCATGACGAACGACGCACCGCCCGTGTTCAAACTCCAATGCACGCCCCACCTCGTCCTCCACCTCAGGGGCTGCAGGCGGGACATCAAGTGGCGAACTGCCTCTCGGCAGGGGGCTGGGGGCTGGTGCCGCTCCAGGTACTGGCCCGACCTCACGAGGGGCCCTGGCTGAATGGGGCCCGCTGCTTGAGGGGGAGCTGAAGGCCAAAGCCGACCAGCTGCTGTCCATAACTAGAGGAGGAGAACAGGGAACGCCCGCCAGGCTCCAAGCCAGACCATGCACGAAGGGCAACGAGGCCGTAGATTCGAGGCTCCATGAAGGCGAGCGCACCCCCTCGACCGGCCTGGCTCCAGGTGCGGCATGCAGGCTCGGGGTGCACAAGGCCAACAGGGGCGCCGAGGAAGGCGAGGATTGCTTCTCGGAAGGCTCAACGGCCCTGGCAGAAGGGGTCCTGAAGAGCCAGCGTCAGGAAGGAAAGCAGCAATCAAGAAACCACAAGGTGCAGTACTTACTCGTCGACAGCGAAGTACTTTCGTCGCTTCAACGGCCCAAAGATACTGTTGCCGCTCGGGGATCCTTTCCTCTTGCGGAGCTCCTCGAAGTCCACGCAAAGCCGACCGAAGCGCTGAACATGGCGGCCAGCGCGAGGCGCGGCCGAAGAAGAGCTTGGAGGGACAACTTCAGGGGTGCCCAGCAGCGGTGAACAGTCGGGCGCCGTCTCGCCACGACCTCCCGAGGCTTCCGGGGCTTTGACCTCGGGAACCATGTGCTGCGTCGCCTCAGTAACCGAAGCCCCAGGGGAGGGATCACGGGCTCCCGAGGACGACGCCCCAGGATCACCATACGACATGTGCTCCTCAGCACTCGGGCTACCGGCCTCCGTCGGAGCTCGCCCTCCTGCACCCTCACTTGGGGCGAGCCCGGCACCGGTGGCGAGGAAGGGAACCACGTCGACGGGGTTCTCGCGGGGCCCCACCAGGCCGATCGGGCGCAGCCCCCACTCATCAAAGGAGGGCATGCTCGCGGTAAATTCGGCCTTGTTCTCGTAGCGGTACAGCAGAGAGCTCTTCCTGGGCATGTCGTCCGGCAGAGGGGCACCCGTCAGGACCACAGGTACCGTCTGCCGCGCCGTAAGAGGAAGTCCCTCCTCCTGAAACCTCATGTGGTCCTGGCTGCTGAGCAAGGTCCACATCGGGCGGGAATGGCGCTGAAGCGGAGTGACTCGGCGCTTGACAAACTCCTTCACCACCATAGGCACGGTCACGCCGCGGTCCTTCAGCCTCCTCAGCCTGAGCCAGACAAGAACGAGATGGGGGCTCGTGAGCCTCTGGTGGCCCCAACTGGAGTTGGGAACAGCAGGCCCTGGTGGAGCATGGAGCAAAGGGCTGAGCACACCGGCGTCAACAAACACGCATCGTGTCCGAAACTTGCTCGTGGATGGAGGAAGCTCAAAGTCGATCCCCGCGCCCGCTGTCACGGCCACAGCCTGGAAGCTCACACACCCCGAGCTCTGCCGAGGGTCAGTTAGATGCAATGAGAAGAAATGGCGAAGGAGGGCCACAGAAGGGGTGATGCCAACCATGGCTTCGCAGACAAAGGCGAAGACGACAAGAAGAGTCATAGATTGAGGGTCAAGATGTAGCATGTGATCTGATAATGCTCGAGCACCGCGTTGAAGAAGGCAGAGAAGGGAGGAATCAGGCCAGCCCAGAGGGCATCTATGAAGATTGGGACCTCAGTGGCTGCCCGGGCAATGCGAGTGCGAGACGCGGGCCAAGCCACCGTCTCTCCCCACTCATTGAAACTGGAGGCAAGCATGGGGCGCACCTTGTCCATGGCCTCGTCGTTGAGCACCCGGGGTCGGCCGAGCGCAGGCCCGAAGGATGGAGGCACGCTTGGCGAAGACAGAGGTTTCTTCCCCTTGTCAGCCTGTTTTGGCGCCATGGCGATGAAGCAGGCGGAGCGCAAGTCGGATTGGAAGGGAGGAGCAGAGTCTCGAGGAAGCAGAGAGATTGGGGGAGCCAGGCGTGGGCAAAGGAAGAATAACTGTGTATGCTGCGGGGGGCGCATAGCCAGGCGGATTCAAAGGCAACGTGGGGAAGCGGAGACGCCCACGTCCAATCAACCGCCACGCATCGACCAAGGCCGCAGGCTTTTGGGGCCCGCGGTGCTCCGTACTTGTCCTTTGGCTTCGCCTCGAAGCCAAGCCCGAGCGCACCTTGGGCCCGGGGGCTACTGTCGGCGTTCTGGGAATGGGGGTCCCCAGACTTGCTTGCCTGCGGCCCACGGCGTGGCTTTGCTAGCAGGCCCGTACGGCCCATCTTCATCAACAAGGCATTCAAGACCCTCGCGAGGGGCCAAGCCTCGCGAGGCGGACGACACAAGACCTCCTCAGGAGCAGCCTCTCCAGGTAGGCTCGCGAGGAGTGGAGATACCAAGGCGGGGCAAACCTCGCGAGGCTCTAGTGACGTGAGCCATGACGACCGACACCAGGCGGGCGCCAGCGCGCGCAACGTCCTTGTTTCCTCTTTGGTGCTAAGGAAGCAGGCGCAGGCGCGGAGTACCGAGGCATCAGGCAAAGGTCTCATATCGGTGCAACGAGACCAAGCCCAACGGGACGGCAAGACGGAGGTCACCATGGAGCCCAAGATGGTGTCACCACCAGAGCCTTTTGCAGGCGAAGACAACTTTTGTCAGGATAGCTTGTACTAGCTGTCCCCTTTCAAATTTGCCTGCCATTGTTGGCTCCCTTCCCGCTCAATATTTGGGGACAGGACCAGGGCCTATATAAGTAGAACTAGCCACCACAGTAGAGGGCATCGGACAGTGCATCGAGCCCTCACCGCACAAGTTCGACAAGCACAAGAACACCTCTACCTTAGGAGGTTGTTCTTCTCCTTGTACTGTTAATCATCTGCCCAAGAGGCAATCCACCGCCACCACACTGGAGTAGGGTATTACACCACAACGGTGGCCCGAACCAGTATAAATCTCGTGTCTTTCTGTGTTGCGAGTTTGTCGAGTTCGTCCGCGAAATCTTAGCGAGCTTGGGCGTAGATCGGTAGGAGGGAAAGAACTTCGCGCGCACCCCATAGTTCGAACTTAAGGGTTTTGCCCGAACCCCAGATCCGACAGACACTCTCACGTAATAATGAGTGGGGCTGTACATGCCCCAGAGTCTCCGGAGTGCCGCCCTCGGGCCTCGGGGATTCCCTCCCACGTCCTAGTGGCAGCACTTAGCTCCGCGCTGGTGAGAAGACTAGACTAGGTGCCGGACACGGCTGTTCATTTGCTTTCCATAGTTGGCTTGCCCCTCTTTAATGGAAATAAGAATTCTGGTGTTTCTCGTTGGCTTGGTTCGATCCCCTTTTCTCTCTGTTTCTTCCCTCGGTTCTCAGTTTTGACCGACACTCTCCCTCGCGATATGATATAACAAGATGGTATCTCCCTAGCCCTTTTTGAGACCGCAAAACATAAATGCAGAGCACCCCTGAAGATCAAGGACTGACTAGACATTGTAATTCATGGCAAAAGAGATCCAGTCACAGTATCAATTACTGGTAAAGCATAAAATGACAGTGGTGCCCTCTAACTAGTGATTTTTATAAGAGGATGATGACTCAGCAATAAAAGTAAATAAATAGGCCCTTCACAAAGGGAAGCAGGGATTTATAGAGGTGTCAGAGCTCGAGCTTTTTGAAACAAGATGAATAATATTTTGAGCGGTATGCTTTCATTGTCAACATAACAACCAAGAGATCTCGGTATCTTCCATGCTAGGTACATTATAGGCGGTTCCCAAACAGAATGGTAAAGTTTATACTCCCCCTCCACTAACAAGCACATTCCACGGCTGGTCCGAAACAATGGGTACCGTCCAACTAACCACAATCCTGGGGGAGTTTTGTTTGAAGTTATATTTTGATTTGATTTGACCATGGAACTGGGCATCCCAATTACCAGCCATTTTCTCATGAATTACGAGCAGAGTCCACCCATCATGAGAATAACCCACCTAGCATGGAAGATACTGACAACCCCCAGTCGCTACGTGAGCGATTCGGGCATACAAAACATATTATTATTTGAAGGTTTAGAGTTTGGCACTTGCAAATTTACTTGGAACGACAGGTCAATACTGCATATAGGTAGGTATGGTGGACTCATATGGAACAATTCGGGTTTATGGAAGTGGATCCACAAGCAGTATTCCTGCTTAGTACAAGTGAAGGCTAGCAAGAGATTGAGGAGCGACCAACTAGAGAGCGACAACAGTCATAAACATGCATTGAGATTAACCAACATTGAGTGCAAGCATGAGTAGGATATAAATCACCATGAACATAAATATCGTGGAGGCTAAGTTGATTTTGTTTCAACTTCATGTGTGAACATGTGCCAAGTCAAGCCACTCGAATCATTCAAAGGAGGATACCATCCTATCATACTACATCACAACCATTTTAAAAGCATGTTGGCACGCAAGGTAAACCATTATAAACTCCTAGATAATTAAGCATGGCATGAGTAACTATAATCTCTAATTGTCATTGCAAACATGTTTCATTCATAATGGTCTGAATCAAGAACGATGAACTAATCATATTTACAAAAACAAGATAGGTCGAGTTCATATCAGCTTTTCCTCATCTCAATGATTTCATCATATATCATCATTATTGCCTTTCACTTGCACGATCGAAGGGTGTGGATAATAATAATAGTGCATGTGCATTGGACTAAGCTGGAATCTGCAACATTTATTCAAAGGATAAGACAACGTAATATGGGATCTTTGTTAGATTAACAATAATGCATATGAGAGCCACTCAAGATTTTCATCATGGTCTTCTCCTCTCGACCCAAAGAAAGGAAAAAGAAATTCAAAGAAACACATTGAAATGTTTTTGGAGTTTTTGTTTTTCTCAAGAAAGTGACGCAAGAACGAGAAAAAGAATTTACACGGGAAAGCTCCCAACAAGCAAAAGAAGAAAGAGAAATCTTTTTGGGTTTTCTTTTAATACTGTTACTAAATAAACACGGAAGGAAAGAAGCTACAACTATTTTTTTGGATTTTCTCAAAGTTTTTCAAATGCACAAGAAGAAAGCGAGAAAAAGAAATAAACTAACATGGATAATACAATGAAAAAGTATGAGCACCGACAACTGGAATGAGTGTGTGAACATGAATGTAATGTCGGTGAGAAATACGTACTCCCCCAAGCTTAGGCTTTTGTCCTAAGTTGGTCTAAGGCCACAACTAGCCTGGCGGATATCCAAAGTTATAGTCGGGGTTGTACTGGGATGCGGCAGCTACTGCATGAAGTGCTGCAGCATGGAGGCGAGCGGCCTCCACCCCTCTCTGATACTCGTTTGCCTCCTCTCTAGTTGTAAAATATCTCCCTCTTACCTGAAAGTTAAAGAAGGCAGGAGCAGGAAGGGTAATACGGACAGCATGCTGCCGGTCAAAGACTAGTCGGTACTGGAGGAACTATTCGTTCCTCTCAAGAAACTGGTAGCGTACCAAAGCGTTATAATCAAGAAAAGCAGGTGGTAACTCAATGTCATTCCCCCTTATGGGTACTCCAAGATAATTAGCTACACGGGTTGCATAAATCCCACCAAATAAATCTCCAGCATTAAGATGTAACCTCCTCGCAATAATGGCCCCCAAGTTATATTGTTTATCACCCAACACCGCACACTTGTGGACACTAAGATCTGATGCATAAGTATGGCTATGATCATGTTTACCACTAATGCATCTTCCTATAAAGAGAGCAAAATAATGTATGGCATGAAAATGAATGCTCCCCATGGAAGCTTGTGTAATATTTCTAGTTTCTCCCACAGTAATGCTAGCAAGGAAATCATTGTACTCAGTTTTGTGAGGCTCGCTATGAATGCCCCATTGTGGGATTTTGCATGCAGTATTAAAATCTTCAAGGTCCATGGTATATGATTCATCATAAAGATCAAATAAAACAGTATGGGTATTGAGTCAAAAAAACAGTATGGGTATTGAGCTGAGATGTAAACTTAAACCTTCGCACAAATGAATCAGTGAGTTGATAGTATTGAGGACACTTATCTGATACGAAGTCCTCAAGATCCCCATTCCGTACATACGCATCAAATTCCTCCTTGAAACCTGCATGAACCATGAATTGATCCAACGGCCATTCGCAAGGCCGTACTTGAGCTTCCCTTGGTGGTTCAAGATCCAGCTCACATATTGCGAGCCTTGGGGCTTGCTTCCTCGAAGGAACCACCAGGGTATATTTTCCTAAACATTTTTCTTCCTTTGAAAAATTTCTGAAATTTCTAGTGACACAAAATAAAAGTGAACCAAACTCAACAAAATCGATAGAAACTACTCCTATAGGTGTCTAGAGGCTATATCATGCAACAAAACTACTTTGGACCATATAAATTTGACATGCAAGCTCAAGAACAAGGTCACCATAGCAGAAAAAATTTGCAATATATAAAGCACTAGAATAAAAACTAATTGGACCATTGGAGGAGTCACATACCGAAGAACAATCCCCCGAAATATTTTTCAATTGGGGGTTTGCACAAGGAGATCGAGAATGGCAGCAAGATGAGGTAGAACACAGGTTTGAGCAACGGGGTGATTTTTCTGGAGGAAGACGAAGTGGATGGGTATTGGAATAAGTGAGGGGGACCCACGTGGGACCCACAAGGCAGGGGAGCGCCCTCCACCCTTGTGGCCCACCGGTGCAGCTCCTGGTGCATGTTCAGTGCCAGAAATTCTGAAATATTCTATTAAAAATCATACTAAATTTTCAGGGCATTTGGAGAACTTTTATCTTTGGGACATTTTTTATTGCACGGATAATTCAGAAAACACACGAATAATACTATTTTTGCTTTATTTAATATAAATAACAGAAAGTAAAAGGTAGGTACAGAAAGTTGTGCTTTCTAAATTCATCCATCTCATGCCCATGAAAAGGAATCCATTAACAAGGTTGATCAAGTCTTATTAAGAAACTTCTTCTGAATGGCATGAAACCGGAGAATTTTCGAATAACACTAGGTTACCTCAACGGGGATATGCATGTCCCCAACAATAAGGATATCATATTTCTTTTTGACAGTAGGAAGAGGGAATTCAAAACCTCCAATAGCAATAATCGAACATTTTCCAATAGAATTTATGCTATTCACTTGAGGTTGTTTCTTCGGGAAGTGTACCGTATGCTCATTACCATTAACATGAAAAGTGACATTGCCCTTGTTGCAATCAATAACAGCCCCTGCAATATTCAAAAAGGGTCTACCAAGGATGATCGACATACTATCGTCCTCGAGAATATCAAGAATAACAAAGTCCGTTAAGATAGTAACGTTTGCAACCACACCAGGCACATCCTCACAAATATCGATGGGTATAGGAGTTGATTTATTAGCCATTTGCAAAGAAATTTCAGTAGGTGTCAACTTATTCAATCCAAGTCTATGATATAAAGAGAAAGGCATAACACTAACACCGGCTCCAAGATCACATAAAGCAGTTTTAACATAGTTTCTTTTAATGGAGCAAGGTATAGTTGGTACTCCTGGGTCTCCTAGTTTCTTTGGTATTCCACCCTTAAAATTATAATTAGAAAGCACGGTGGAAATTTTAGCTTCCGGTATCTTTCTTTTATTTGTAAAAATATCCTTCATATACTTAGCATAAGGAGACATTTTCATAATATCAGTCAAACGCATACGCAAAAAGATAGGTCTAATCATTTCAGCAAAGCACTCAAAATCTTCATTATCCCTTTTCTTGGATGGTTTAGGAGGAAAGGGCATGGCACTACTACAGGATGCTGCTAACGCGACACTACGATCAGACACCCTTCGACGAAACTGTGTGCGATGATATAATCGCAAACGGTGGTGTAAAAAAATTGTCCAAAAAGGTGCAAAATGTTTGCGATGACGGATGCATATGCAGGGCATACGGTTCACTTCAGTTAACTGTTTGCGATGGGGAGGAACAAAAGAAACTGGTAGCCAGATGAAGGTGTGTGCGATATACAGCATACGGTTCACTCGGATGAACTGTTTGTGGTTAGGCAACACAAAAGAAACGGTCAGCCAGAACAAGGTGTGTGCGATATACGGTATGCGATTCACTTGGATGAATTGTTTGCGTTGAGACAAGAGAACAGAAATGGTTCAATATAACAAGATGTACGTGATGCGCGACAAACAGGCCTGTAACCAGAAATGTGTGCGAAGACCGATAATAACACAGGCGATTGCTGCTAATAAGACGTGGTGTTGTGTGATGGGGGGTTGCATACAGAACAACAATATATATATATATATATATATATATATATATATAGACACACACACTTATAAGGACATGGTTGCATAACCAAATTAAACATCCACTTACATAGGTGGCTACTACAACCATGGCATTTGCACACATCAAAGTAAACTATTACATGCATAATTACATAGGTGGCTACTACACACATGACGTTTCCACACACACCAAAGTAAACTATATATTACATGCATGATTAACTAGGATAAACGATCATCATCTACTTCTTGTGACGCTTGCTCTGGTTGTGGCTCGATCCGGCCTCATCGATCTCGGTAACAAGGCACTTCCTCATGTCAACGATCCGCCTGTGCATCTCGTAGCATGTGTACACGCTCTTGGCCGCAAACCTGAGGTGAGGTTCATCCGGTTGCGTATCCAGGCCCCGTGCCAGGATACGGGACGTGTTCTGTTGGCTTCCTGCTTCATATTTTCGTAGTATGGGTCGATGATGGCCGAGGCGAGTTCAACCAGGGAGTCCTTCTTCGTGCTTCCCCAGACCCTATAGTGCTCACGGATTTCGACAAGGTTCTTGCAGGCCAAGCCCGTAACCCTGAGCGCTTTTACATCATCGGTGGTTACCACCGTGGTGAACTTGTAGTTGGTGCTATTGACAAACTGATGTAGGGTGGAACCCTATACGACTGATCTTTCACGAAAAGGAGTGGATCCCAACTAAGAACACGAAGAACCCACGGGGAGACACAAGGGAAAACACAAGAGTATCTGTCAAACCAACAAGATATAGTCACACATATGCTAGATCCGAGTACACATAGAGATCACACGGTCCAAAGCCAACAAGGGACGATACATAGGGTAACGGGTTCTTCTCCGTGAGGAGGTCTTGATGGGGCTACCCAAGAGGGGGTCTTGAATCCAACGTGGATCTTCTCCGAAGAGGGGTTGTGATCTCTCTCAAGGAGTAGATCTGTATGGATGAGCAAAGCTCTATCTCACATATGAGCTAAACCAATGCTAACCCTCAAATGGAGGAGGGGGAGGAGTATATATAGTCTAAGCCACGAAGGGGTAAGTGAGGGGCGAAGAGGTACACGGGCCTCGGCCCAAGTCACGCGCGCAGGCATGGTCCGGATGATCCGGATGGAGTCTCGGATGATCTGGGCGTTGGGGGTCCAGATGATCCGGCTTCTTCGAGCAGGCTTCAGGTGTCTTCGGGCACATTACCCGGATCGTCCGGTGGGGGTCCGGATCGTCCGGCTGGGATCCGGATGATCCGGGCAAGTCCAGTCTTGCTCCGATCTTCTTCTTCCTTCTCCTCTTCCATGCTTGGCCTTGATCCTTGGATCCTCCATGGTCATCTTGGTTGTACCTGAGTTTATGCAAGGTCCATGCATGAGGTAGTAACCATGTCTCATATCTGGAAAGTGACGGTTCGAAGAGGAGTGAGTTCACCTTGTGTCCAATGGCGTATGGTTGAGGTCTCATTGTATGTCCTCTTGGGGCTTGGGGAGTAGTCGAAGTGTACATGGGGATGATCGTAGGATGCTTTGCATCATCTCCCCCCCCCCCCTTGGGAAAGATCCGACCTCGGATCGTGATCCTCATCACCATGGAAACGGTTTTTGTGGACAGACGTGTAGTTGGATGGAGTTGAAGACATTGCGCCATCCAAGTACTCCAAGGTGTCGCCGGAGTGGTATACATGCAAAAAGAGCAAACACAAACAACACTCGGAAATACAATGGTTAGCGCACACAAAGTGTCCATCATGTAAGAATGAGTCGGTGCGGCAAGATTTTTCGTGACAAAGCTCATGAAGCTTATCAAGATGATATATAATGACATGCAAATCGTTCATGGGAACAAAAGCATTTGTAGTATGCACAAAGGTGTGGTGAATGCGAATAATGTGACCATTGTGCAAAATGATGTCATAATGGGACGGTGTATCAAAAGCATGAACATGGTAATTGGTGCTCAATGTGAGTATGTGATCATGCAATTGATGTTGGGAAATTTGATGATTATGTATGAATATGCCATCAACAAAGATTATAACAAATTTGCTAAGGAAATGCACAGGCTTATATATCATGGATGACATAGAAATACAAAATGCAACAAGGCAATCATAAGGTGATTCAATCCATGCATAAGATGCAAATTTGCTATGGGTAGGATATGTCCATCGAGCATGACATGGCAACACAATCAACAAATATGTATGTGTTGGTGCAATGTGTCAAAGGAGTGTTGATGTACCAATGCTCAATGTTGTGGCATGAGTGGAGGTTCGAAGGTGCATCCAAGAAGTCTGAGCGCTCCTCAACTTGAAGGTCCAAAGGGTCCATCTCCAGTGTCGCTCCTCCGTTCGCGAGATGTATCATGTAGAGAACAAGAAGGAAACAACAATGAAAGAATGACCCATCCAATATGCATATGTGAGGATGGCTCAAAGGGAAGGAGTTCACCTTTATGAGGATGTCAAAAATGTTGGTGTCGCGCGTCATGTATGCCTTCACATGACCAAGTTGTATCGTCATGGTACCGCCTTGTGAATCCTTCAAAACGAAAGAACATGACAAACACTCGAAAAAACAAATGAGGCTAGAGCAAATGCAACACCTATCATTCATGTGGTAAAATACCCAACAAGTGTTTTCATTATTCTTATCATAAGAAAGTACAAGATGTGGCATGGTATGAAAGCATATGATGCGAGAATAGCCAAATCAAACAAGCATGCTTCACAAGTAATATGTCCAAGTCTCCATGATCAATATGCATAGCAAGTTGGTACTCAATACAAGGTGATATGAGAGATGCAACTAATGGAGACAAGAGACAATGATCAAGACAAATCAAGTGAGAGGCATGAACATATATGTCATCAAACCCAAGAAAGCGAGTAAGAATGGAACATGGGTGATGCGACAAAGCAAGCAATCAAGAGCTAGTAGTGCGAAGATGCAACATACTAGAGGTAATCATGGCAATCATGTCATGTGTGCAAATAGTGTCATGAATAATTCACATGACATAGCACAAGCATTAAAGCAAGATATGAGGAAAGTATCATCATTGTATTGGTAAGAAGTCCTAGGTAAATAGTAATGGAACATCATGACTCTCCCAACACAAGAAGCATCAATAGCATGGGGCACAAAGAAATCATGGCAATAGCTACAAGGATCTCCACTAAGCATGCAAATACACATATGAGTAGTAAAATGATGAATCATGGGTAGATGCAAGCAAGGGTCACAATTGCATGGCAAAGGCATAGAAGCAAGCATAACATGCAAAGTGAACATGGTAAAATGGGCATAATGTGCCAAGTGATATATAGCCCATAGCCGTGTGAAAGCCAAGTAGAAGTGGTGCGCGTAGTCCTTGCGTGAAGGGAATGGTGGTAAGGATAGTCCACGAGATCCCAAGTCATCCTAGCTCTCAAGAGCGCGTTTCGTCAACTCTTGAGATTGAGAGGTTGACGAGTATACATGAGTACCTACACAAGACAAATACAAATGGAAGATTGTGGGTGTGTGTGTGGTAGATGTACACATCATCCATCATGATGCGCACATGCATGTGTTGGTTAGCACAAAATAGCCAATGCTCAAATAAATGGGATGCGTGATATAGAAACATGTCATCCATCATGATAGGTTTGTTGTCATGTATAGCATAATGGAGACTCAAATTGGGCAATGCATCTTGAAAAATATCTAGAGCATTGTTATTCATGGAATGCATATGGTGCAAGCAATTATGGGAATCATGCAAAGTATGGAATGCATCAAAATCTCCTAATATGTATGAGGAAACTATGGGGGTCTCCTCATGATCATTAGTGGAAACATCACATGGAGAATATGGACAACATCCAAAACAATGCATATTTGGAACAATGTGATCATGGCATGGTATAGTAGATGAGTTGCGCAAATCATGTAAAGGAAGCATAGCAATATCATCACATGAAAAATAAAAGCCAATGACCATCATCTCGTCATCTATGCCATAAGTGCAAGTGGGATTTATTGTAATGGGGCATGCATAGTTACTATGTTGAGATTGAAATGAAGCAATATGGAAGATCTCACTCATAGCATATGACAAGTTCAAAGGATTGTCAAACATGACGTGACCTATAGAATTTTCACATGATATCCTATGGAGCATAGCATCACAACTAGGCAACTCAACATGCTCATCATCATAGTCATCATAAATTGGTAAGTCGTGAAATGAAGAAGTCGCACTAGCATGAAGCATGGGAATATGTGGATCAACATCATGCAAGCAATCATTGGTGAGATAGTCCACTAGTGGGACAAGAGAAGCATCATCACCTATGTTACCTTTGGAGCATCGCTCATGTGTTGTGGGTGAGGTGTCGAAGACCAAGTCGTGGTCATCTTCATCTTGATGGAACCATGTGAGGGTGCATCATCGTCCACCATGGCCATCATCATCTCCATTGGAGGTATGGACTCGTCGAGGAAAGGCATGTCGTCATGTAGGAGACCTAGCACCAAAGAAGAAAACACACTCGGAGTAGAGGTTAAGTCGTTAGAAATCATAGTGGCCTCACATGTCGTCTCAACTACCTCACTCACTAAGTGTGTGGCTCACTGACTCCCTCTTGGATGCTCTCACTCGTATGGTTGGTGGAGTCATGGCTCTCAACCTCACATAGGATGCGTGGCATGCTCTCATGTGAGGGGCTAGTGGTGGTCACACTCATCCTCTCATAGGGAATGCACCCAATGTCACATATGGTAGAGTCGCTCATATCACTCATGGTGGGGTGGCTCTCCACACATGGGAATTGGGGCACCTCATCATATGTGGGTGTTGGAGAGATGTAGGTGCAAATGTCTCCATGCTCAATCATGTCGTAGTCGTAGCCGTGGATGAAGGCCGAAGATGGCACATCATCACTCTCCTCTAAGACCAAAGATAAGGTCTCATGTGTGGTCTCGTAGCTTGACTCGGAGTATGAGTCCAATATGGGCGTCGTCTTCATGTTGTTCAACAGGTTCATGCTCATCGCCGTGCCCGAAGGGGATGGCCCTTGCTCGACCTTCTTGTCACCGTCTTGTTGTTGGAGACCCATATGATGTGGCACCTCGTAGCTCGTCTTCATGACCGAAGGGAATTTCCCATGCTCGGCCATCTTCCTTGAGGGGCTTCTGAAGATGGAAGTGTCACCCTCGCTCGTAGGTGGTCGCCTTGTTGTTGAAGATGTCGATGTAGGCGAACTCGTGGGAAGTAGGTGAAGAAGCCATACATCCAAAGGCGAAGATTCCTTGAGAACACTTGGCAAAGATGCCGAAGTGGTTGGTGTAGCCGTAGCTTCGTCTTGGTGGTGCTCATCTCGCGGTCTTCTCTTTTGCTCATGGAGAGTGGACTTGGCATGAAGTAGTGCTTGTTGGGACTTGTGCATTTGCGCTTGTGGAGCATCTTCATGTTGATGATGTTGTTGTTGTGCTTGAGCTCGTAGTAGATGTCGTTCGTCGTTGTCGTGCACATGTTGCTTGGAGGTGGCTTGCCCTTCATGACGATGTGGATCACGAACGTGATGGTGGTCGCCATGGAGATGTGGACGCAGACGACTTGCGCTTGCATTATTTTTGCGCTGCAAAGACTTGTGACTTTAATGTCGCCGCCTTGAGGATGATGAAGGGGAAGAACGGTTGATCAACAAGGCCTGAATCTCCTCCATCCTTGCATCTTCCTCCTCCTTTTGCGTGGAAAGCTTGTTGTCGATGTAGTCCCCTTTCCTTGCTTCAGAGTGACGAATGTCGATAGAGATGTTCTCGATGCGCTCTCGCAATCTTGATTGTGCGCCTTGCATTTGTCGTTGTAGATCGTAGATGGATGCTTTGGTGATGTACTTGTTCACGCCGTCATTGTTGTCGAAGACCGGAGATGAAATGCCTTGCCTATCCATCACAAGACTCAAGCAAAATGTGAGTGGGAGAAAGAGAAGAACTTATAGCAAATGTACCTTCACCAAAGTTGAAGATGGATCAATGATCACTCAATGATGTAACAAGGAAATAGCACAATTGGTACCGTTTCTCGTCGATTTCTCACACCTACACAAGTAAGGCTTATAGTGGAGCTCGGTGAGGATAGTGGCACAAAAATTTGATGCAAAATGTTAGCAAGAGTCAATAATGTTGAAAGAGATTCACAAATTCGCAAGTAAAACAAGTAGACCAATAGCAATATATGGCACACGGAAATGCAGACACGGATAGATAGATGGGGCCGTGCAACCAAGGAATGAGCAAAAAATGTGGAATCCACGGAAAACACTCGTGTTGCACAACTCAAGAGAGACGCTAGCACGATTGCTCAATAGGCGGATACGACACTTGTGCACAACCTATAAGATGCAAAGATATATCAATTTCTATCCCAAGTATGCTATTATGTATGGTTCCCGGTGTTTCTCTTAAGATGATCCAAGATGATCAGATATGACAATCTTATATGCAATGTGGTATGATGCTATGGCTATTGCTTACAAGCTTCTTTGCTCTTTCTCTTTTGCTTAAAAGCTTATTCTTCTCTCTTTTTTTGATGTGGCCACGATCACAAACCAAGATATCAATTGTGTATATGCGGGAACAATCTTGTGACACAAGAGATGATATAATGATACCAATATGATGTGGTATGTATGCAATGAAAGGGTGGATCACTAATGTGCACAAGTAGCGTTGCCGGCAATACTCAAATGGCTAGTCTCGATAGGCAAGTAACGCAAAATGGGCTAGGGGTTATCAATGCAATTGCAAGGGGAATATAGAATGATGTCGTCGAGGTTACCGTCCGTGGCGATGATGAGAGGCGGTGTTGCCGATGTCGACCTGTTCCTAATTAGCCGAAACACCATAGGAAACGGAAAAACCGCGAACTCAAAATCTCCAAAGGCAAATGTCAAAAGGTGGTAGCGGAAAGCGGTGGTGGTTGCGGAAGTATTGGTGGAAACCCGGTCAAAATGGGTTAAGGTTGTGGAAGGGTATGATTGGCTATACACGGTGTCGGAGTTGAAAGCACGGTCCCTAAGTAGCCGAAACACCTTAGGAGACACAACTCACAACACAAACAAAATTGGGTTATGTTGGGGTGTCAGAAGTGTATGGTGGACAAGGTTATGCGGAAGGGGTGGTGGTGGTTGATGAAGAAGCAACCGTCCCTAAGTAGCCGAAACACCTTAGAAGACTCGAATCACTACTCAAGCAACCACTAATGCTATGGGGAACAAAAAGGGTTAGGTTGCGGAAGTCGGTGGTGGTAATGCAGATGATATGGTGGAAGGCCTAGGCAAACTTGCCAAATTTTAGAAAATATGATGGAGTCAAATGATGTTGGAGGTATTTTTGTGGGATGGGTAATATCAATAGCTTCAAAACGAGCTAAAGAACGTCAAAAACGGACTCCGGACGAATTAGTTATGGCCGAAACAAGAATTCAGCCGAGTCAGTGTCAGGGTTACCCGGACATCCGGGAGTAGGTCCGGATGATCCGGGATCGTCAACCGGATTTCTGTCGCATGGGGTGTCCGGACATCCGGGAGGTGGTCCAGCTGATCCGGGTGGATCCGGATAATCTGGGAGCACTTCCGGATGATCCGGGCAGGTCAAACTGCTCGGGATTTCCTCTCGGGAACGAATTTTTGGGCGGAAATGGATGATTTTCGGGGCAAAATTGAGGAGATTTTGTGGATGGAAGGTGAGGAAATTTGGGTAGATGCTAGGTCCACTTGCAACAAAGCAAATCCACGGATCAAAGTCAATAAAACATCATCAAAACTCACAAATCACAAAAAAAATTGGGGCTATTTTTGGTGAGGATTTTCGAATTTAGGACGAAATTAAGCAAAAGAAGGCTAGAAAAAGAGAGGTAGGGCCTCCAAATTCGTGATCAACCTTGCTCTGATCCAAGATGATGTAGGGTGGAACCCTATATGACCGATCTTTCACAAAAAGGAGTGTATCCCAACTAAGAACACGAAGAACACACGGGGAGACACAAGGGAAAACACAAGAGGATCTCTCAAACCAACAAGATATAGTCACACATATGCTAGATCCGAGTACACATAGAGATCACACGGTCCAAAGCCAACAAGGGACGATACATAGGGTAACCGGTTCTTCTCTGTGAGGAGGTCTTTATGGGGCCACCCAAGAGGGGGTCTTGAATCCAACGTGGATCTTCTCTGAAGAGGGGTCGCGGTCTCTCTCAAAGAGTAGATCCGTATGGATGAGCAAAGCTCTATCTCACATATGAGCTAAACCAATGCTAACCCTCAAATGGAGGAGGGGGGAGTATATATAGTCTAAGCCACGAAGGGGTAAGTGAGGGGCGAAGGGGTACACGGGCCTCGGCTCAAGTCACGCGCGCCGGCATGGTCCGGATGGAGTCCCGGATGATCCGGGCGTTGGGGGTTCTGATGATCCGGCTTCGTCAAGCAGGCTTCGGGTGTCTTCGGGCACATTACCCGGATCGTCCGGGTGGGGGTCCGGATCATCCGGGCTTGGTCCGGATCGTCCGGCTGGGATCCGGATGATCCGGGCAAGTCCAGTCTTGCTCCGATCTTCTTCTTCCTTCTCCTCTTCCATGCTTGGCCTTGGTCCTTGTATCCTCCATGGTCATCTTGGTTGTACCTAAGTATATGCAAGGTCCTTGCATGAGGTAGTAACCATGTCTCATATGTGGAAAGTGATGGTTCGAAGAGGAGTGAGTTCACCTTGTGTCTAATGGCATATGGTCGAGGTCTCATCGTATGTCCTCTTGGGGCTTGGGGAGTAGTCGAAGTGTATATGGGGATAATTGTAGGAAGCTCCGCATCACAAATCTAGTGAAACGGTCACAAGGCTCTGTGGCCATGCAGTAGTGGTAGATGAGGACATGATGACACACGCACAACTGGGCGACGGCAACCTTCTGATCTATGTCGGGATGACCGCCGGTGTACTGGAGGTCCTTGTCGACCACCTTGTATGTGTTTCGGGCAAGCAACTACTCAACGGTGTTGATGTAGTTGTCCACCACGGTCGGGTCGATGGTGTACACCACCAAGAGATCCGTCTCCCTCGCGTGGGTCTCCACTTTATGCTCGCCGAACTCCATTGGACGCCACTAGACATCCCCTCTCTATGTGTCGTCGTGGGTGTGCTTGTTGTGTTGTGGGGTGGGACCGAAAGGTTGAAGAGACTAAGCTTATAATGGCCACGAGAATTAAAGGGGAAGCCGGAGGGCCTGGAATATCGGCAGGCCCTGATGGCAGTTCTAATTTGCGGCGCGTAACTCCATCATGCCGCACATAACTGCATCACGTGGCAACGCGCGCGGCGCAACCGCATGCATATGGGGCCCCCGACATGATCGTGCACACGCCCAACCGCTGGCAGAGCGCGTGCGGAGGGACGCGAGCAGAGCACTCCGCGGTTGCCTTAAAGGCGAGCAACCATATATATGAATATAGCAGTTGAACACGCAAGGCAAAGCTGTCCACAAGCCGGTCGCGCCGATGGACGTGAGAAGATCGCGCCACGGCGCCTACCGGCGAGCACAGCGCGCTGCGGCGCCTAACGACGAGCAGAGCTTCCCGAGGGACGCAAGAAGAGGCCGGCACAGTGCTACATGGCAAATAAGACGAACTGTGCGAGCAACGTCGAAGACATCATGCACGAATTAGATTAGAGTTGCGTGTGCAATACATGGCATACAGTTGATCCATCCGAGCTGTTTGTGATGGAATAAGCCGTGTGTGTTGCGGGCAAACGCTTGCTGGTATATATAAATTTAACCAACAAAATGTTAATGCATGTTACAAAAATTGTATAACTGGAAACTATGTTCAAATACGAATCCAACGATATAATCTTTGGCGACATGCATTCGTATTTTATTAGTTAAATCCTACTTATAAACTAGGACGGGGGTATAGTAGGTAATTAAATCGCAAACGTTTTCTTGTATTAACCGTATGTGTACGTGTCCTTTCGTTCTCCTCTCTTGGACGTCTTGTCACCCCGTTGCCGCACACGGCTTACAACGCAAGCTTGCGCAGCGCGCGGGGGCGTTCTTTTGGCCAAACGGTGGCTCGAAGTGGCGCCAATGAATCATCGGTGAGCCCGTTCCCGCGCAACCTCGCAGGTTCCCACGCAAGCTTCCTGCCTAACTCGGTGAAATCCCCCAAAATCCCAATGCGTACCGGCCTGCTATATAAACCCTCACGGCCGGCGAGTCCTCCGTCGCATTTTCCCCTCCCTCCCTGTAGCTTATCTCGTCCGCTTCTCCCACAATCGCCACTGGCACCGGTCCGTCCTCATAGCTCAGCCACTCCGTCGTCATCAGAGGACAACTCCATCTGGGAGGCAACACTGCGGCGGCGGCGCAGTCCCCGACATAGTGTAATGCGTGTGGCATACCTGTTGGGAGTGTGCGGAACACCCACACACGCTCGGCCGCCGCTGCTCGTCGGCAACTGTTGCTGGCCGCCGTTGCCGCCACACCACCATCGAAAGCCAGGGCCATCGCCCACTCCGCCGCCAGGCCCGAAGGCGGGAGGTGGCCGTCGTGGCCGCCACCCCACTGCCGGCCACCATGGCCATCACCCGCTCCGCCACCGCGTCCCGAAGGCGGGAGGTGGTGGTCATGGCCGCCACCCCATCGTCGGCCGCCGTGGCCGCCAGCCCACCGTCGACCGCCAGGATCATCACCCGCTCCACCACCGCTGCCCGAAGGAGGGAGGCGGAGGTGGTGGCCCGCACGTGCGTCAGCGACCTTGCGTGCTACATCGAGTTCCTGCGGGAGGAGGAGGAGCGCCTCGTCGAGCACGCAAAGAGCCTTACCGCAGCCGTGGCCGCAGCACAAGCCGACGCAAAGGCGAGGAATCAGGAGATCTACGAGCAGTTTGGCCACTTCGAGAGGGGTCGTCTGGAGCGGCAGAGGGCGTTTGAGCTGGTGAGCGTCGCTGAATGTGCAACAGCGACAGGCACCGTATTCCAGTTGTCCAGCTCGTCGGTAGGCTCCTCCTCCTCCTCTGCCTCTTACTGAGCGCGCTCGGTAGAGGAGAGGCTGTCGGAAGTAGTACAAAGCCCCTTCATAGTAGTAGTAGTAGTAGTAGTAGTAGTATTTAGGGGCTATTCTGTTTAGTTCATCTAACTATGATGTGGTGGAACTGTACAACATACTTAAAATTAGCTAGTATATATAGTTGAGCTGCTATTTCAGTACGTGGTTGGCAACAATTGGGGAAAAGTTTGGTCGGTTCAGCTGTCGAGTTGAACTGTTTGTATAAATTATGAACGACTGCTTAATCTATGAATGAAATCTATGCTTAATTACTGAATTTTAGCTGCAAAAATTAGATAGTGCTAGTGATTTTTAGCTGCATATTTTGACAAATCGCAATGTTACAAGGATTGACAAATGGCAATGTTACTAGATCAACAAATGTCAATCTTTCCAGTTTGACAAATGGCAACATACCCAATATAAAAATGCAAATCTTACCAAATTGTTTGTACGTGGTTGCACATGGGTCATCCAAAACAACCATTTGCGTTGAAGGGATGCACAAATCATGTGCTGCGAATTTTCCCTCGACTTAAGGGGGAAGACCATAGCTCTCACTTTGCATACGGGTGTTCTATCTAAAACGTTTACGATCAAGAGCTGCAGAAATCCTGCTCGGCACATTTTCTCTTGGCTTTCTGGGGAAGCTGTCGGTTTGCATACGGGTGTTCTAACTAAAACGTTTGCAATCAAGAGCTGCACAAATCCTGCTCAGCACATTTTACCTTGGCTTCCTGGGGAAGCTGTCGGTTTGCATACGGCTGTTCTAACTAAAACGTTTGCGATGAGTGTTTTATATTTAAAAATCATATTAAACTGCAGCTTGGGCGCCATTAATGGAGAGGATGTGAGCAAGGCGGGCGGCCATGGAAGTCAAAGGGCTCGCTTCCTGGTGAGCCTGCGCGGCGTACAGCTCGCATGCTTCCCGGTGAGCCTCCGCATTGGAGTACGGCTCGCATGCCTCCCGTTTAGTCAAGCACTCAAGCACCTGTCCGCACGGCACCTCCTACCATTAAAAGAGTGAGGCGTGGCGTCACGTGAATGCATAACAGAACGCACACGATTTAAATTATACAAAACGTTTGAGATGTTACAGTGGCAGTGATTTGTTTCAAAATGCCTTTGTTGGCTGTTATTCGAGTGCGTCTTCTCTCAAAATGGACACGAAAAATACCACAGCATGTCAGGTGCCATTCCGTGATAGCATGCCAAGTTTCATGAATTTCAGACGAGTTTTGGATTTACTAGAATTTAAAAACAAAGTATCTCAACGTTTTGCCGGTAATCAACAGTGCCCTGGTGTTTGAAATTCATTCCCATTTCTTGCATGGGACCTAAGCATACACCCAAGGGCACATATTTGATTTTCTACCAATTTATATGCACTGGAGCATGTGCATGTAGTTCAAATTTGAATTATGCACATAAAATGCCTAGAAAACCCAGTTAATGTATAAAAATGTCCAAACAAACCCCGAAAAATTCCAAAATTTAATATAACACTCCTGTTGTTCTATGTTGACACTAGAAAATTTTTGAAAGCAATAAGAGGCAACGGATATCGTTTCGTCCCCAGAGGTGGCACGTTCCCTACCGAAACCATCACGCTTGTTGTGAGAAGCTCTGGTTTGTAAGAAGCTTATACCCAAACCTACCCCAAATGGGACAAAAATTTCACCACGACATGTTGATGCCGCTCCATGATAGCACGCCAAGTTTCATGAATTTAAGACGAGTTTTGGATTTACTAGAATTTAAAAACCAGGTATCTCAATGTTTGCGGCCGAGTGACGGTGGCAGGGTGTTTGACATTCATTCCCATTTCTTGCATGGGACCTAAGCATGCAACCAAGGACACAGATTTGATTTTTCAACCAATTTATATGCACTGGAGCATGTGCATGTATTTCAATTTTGAATTATGCACAGAAAATGCCTAGAAAACCCAGTTAATGTATAAAAATGTCCAAAGGAACCCCGAAAAATTCCAAAATTTAACATAACACTCCCGTTGTTCTATGTTGACACTAGAAAATTTCTTAAAGCAATAAGAGGCAATGGATATCGTTTCGTCCCCAAAGGTGGCATGTTCCCTACCAAAACCATCATGCTTGTTGTGAGAAGCTTATACCCAATCCTACCCCAAATGGGACAAAAAATATACCACAGCATGTTGTTGCGCTCCATGATAGCATGCCAAGTTTCATGAATTTCAGATGAGTTTTGGATTTACTAGAATTTAAAAACCACGTATCTCAATGTTTGCGGCCGAGTGACAGTGGCAGGGTGTTTGACATTCATTCCCATATCTTGCATGGGACCTAAGCATGCAACCAAGGACACAGATTTGACTTTTCAACCAATTTATATGCACTAGAGCATGTGCATGTAGTTCAAATTTGAATTCTGCACATAAAATGCCTAGAAAACCTAGTTAATGTATAAAATTGTCCAAATGAACCTCGAAAAATTCCAAATTTTAACACAAGACTACTGTTGTTCTATGTTGACACTAGAATTTTTTGAAAGCAATAAGAGGCAACGGATATCATTTCATCCACAAAGGTGGCATGTTCCCTACCGAAACCATCACCCTTGTTGTGAGAAGCTTATACCCAAACCATGCCCCAAATGGGAAAATAAGTTACCATGGCATGTTGACGCCACTCCATGATAACATGCCAAGTTTCATGAATTTCAGACGAATTTTGGATTTTCTAGAATTTAAAAACCAGGTATCTCAATGTTTGCGGCCGAGTGACTGTGGCAGGGTGTTTCACATTCATTCCCATTTCTTGCATGGGACCTAAGCATGCAATCAAGGACACATATTTGATTTTTCAACAAATTTATATGTACTGGAGCATGTGCATGTAGTTCAAATTTGAATTATGCACAAAATGCCTAGAAAACCCAGTTAACGTATAAAAATGTCCAAATGAACCCCAAAAATTCCAAAATTGAACACAACACTCATGTTATTCTACGTTGACAATAGAAAATTTTGAAAGCAATAAGAGGCAACGGATATCGTTTCGTCCCCAAAGGTGGCACGTTCCCTACCGAAACCATCACGCTTGTTGTGAGAAGGTCTGGTTTGTGAGAAGCTTATACCCAAATCTGCCCCAAATGGGACAAAAAAATTACCACGGCATGTTGATGCCACCCCATGATAGCATGCCGAGTTTCATGAATTTCAGACGAGTTTTGGATTTACTAGAATTTAAAAACCAGGCATCTCAATGTTTGCGGCCGAGTGATGGTGGTAGGCTGTTTGACATTCATTCCTATTTCTTGCATGGGACCTAACCATGCAACCAAGGACACAAATTTGATTTTTCAACCAATTTATATGCACCGCAGCAAGTGCATGTAGTTCAGATTTGAACTATGCACATAAAATGCATAGAAAACCCAGTTAATGTATAAAAATGTCCAAATGAACCTCGAAAAATTCCAAATTTTAACACAAGACTACTGTTGTTCTATGTTGACACTAGAAAACTTTTGAAAGCAATAAGAGGCAACGGATATCGTTTCGTCCCCGAAGGTGGCATGTTCCCTACCGAAACCATCACCCTTGTTGTGAGAAGCTCTTGTTTGTTAGAAGCTTATACCCAAACCTGCCCCAAATGGGAAAAATAATTTACCACGGCATGTTGATGCCGCTCCATGATAGCATGCCAAGTTTCATGAATTTCAGATGAATTTTGGATTTACTAGAATTTAAAAACCAAGTATCTCAATGTTTGCGGCCGAGTGACTATGGCAGGGTGTTTCACATTCATTCCCATTTCTTGCATGGGACCTAACCATGCAATAAAGGATACCGATTTGATTTTTTAACCAATTTATATGCACTGGAGCATGTGCATGTAGTTCAAATTTGAATTATGCACAAAATGCCTAGAAAACCCAGTTAATGTATAAAAATGTCCAAACAAACTCCAAAAAATTCCAAAATTGAACACAACACTCATGTTATTCTATGTTGACACTAGAAATTTTTTGAAAGCAATAAGAGTTAACGGATATCGTTTCGTCCCCAAAGGTGGCATGTTCCCTACCGAAACCATCACACTTGTTGTGAGAAGCTCTGGTTTGTGAGAAGCTTATACCCAAATCTGCCCCAAATGGGACAAAAAATTACCACGGCATGTTGATGCCGCTCCATGATAGCATGCCAAGTTTCATGAATTTCAGACGAGTTTTGGATTTACTAGAATTTAAAAACCAGGTATCTCAATTTTTGCGGCCGAGTGACGGTGGTAGGTGTTTGACATTCATTCCCATTTCTTGCATGGGACCTAACCATGCAACCACAGACACAAATTTGATTTTTAGACCAATTTATATGCACTGGAGCATGTGCATGTAGTTCAAATTTGAATTATGCACATAAAATACCTAGAAACCCCAGTTAATGTATAAAAATATCCAAATGAACCTCGAAAAATTCCAAATTTTAACACAAGACTACTGTTGTTCTATGTTGACACTAGAAATTTTTTGAAAACAATAAGAGGCAACGGACATCGTTTCGTCCCCAAAGGTGGCATGTTCCGTACCGAAACCATCACCCTTGTTGTGAGAAGCTCTGGTTTGTGAGAAGTTTATACCCAAACCTGCCCCAAATGGGAAAAATAATTTACCACGGCATGTTGATGCCACTGCATGATAGCATGCCAAGTTTCATGAATTTCAGACGAATTTTGGATTTACTAGAATTTAAAAACCAGGTATCTCAATGTTTGCGGCCGAGTGACTGTGGCAAGGTGTTTCACATTCATTCCCATTTCTTGCATGGGACCTAAGCATGCAATCAAGGACACAGATTTGATTTTTCAACCAATTTATATGCACTGGAGCATGTGCATGTAGTTCAAATTTGAATTATGCATAAAATGCCTAGAAAACCCAGTTAATGTATAAAAATGTCCAAACGAACCCCGGAAAATTCTAAAATTGAACACAACACTCATGTTGTTCTATGTTGACACTAGAAAAAAAAATGAAAGCAATAAGAGGCAACGGATATCGTTTCGTCCCCAAAGGTGGCACGTTCCCTACCGAAACCGTCACGCTTGTTGTGAGAAGCTCTGATTTGTGAGAAGCTTATACCCAAATCTGCCCCAAATTGGAAAAAAATTACGACGGCATGTTGATGTCGCTCCATGATAGCATGCCAAGTTTCATGAATTTCAGACGAGTTTTGGATTTACTAGAATTTAAAAACCATGTATCTCAATGTTTGCGGCCGAGTGATGGTGGTAGGGTGTTTGACATTCATTCCCATTTCTTGCATGTGACCTAACCATGCGACCAAGGACACAAATTTGATTTTCAACCAATTTATATGCACTGGAGCATGTGCATGTAGTTCAAATTTGAATTATGCACATAAAATGCCTAGAAACCCAGTTAATGTATAAAAATGTCCAAACGAACCCCGAAAAATTTCAAAATTTAACACAACACTCCTGTTGTTCTATGTTGACACTAGAAAAAAATTGAAAGCAATAAGAGGCAACGGATATCGTTTCATCCCCAAAGGTGGCATGTTCCCTACCGAAACCATCACGCTTGTTGTGAGAAGCTCTCGTTTGTGACAAGCTTATACCCAAACCTCCCCCAAATGGGAAAAATTAATTTACCACGGCATGTTGATGCCACTCCATGATAGCATGCCAAGTTTCATGAATTTGAGACGAGTTTTGGATTTACTAGAATTTAAAAACCAGGTATCTCAATGTTTGCGGCCGAGTGACGGTGGCAGGGTGTTTGATATTCATTCCCATTTCTTGGGACCTAAGCATGCAACCAAGGACACAGATTTGATTTTTCAACCAATTTATATGCACTAGAGCATGTGCATGTAGTTCAAATTTGAATTATGCACATAAAATGCCTAGAAAACCCAATTAATTTATAAAAATTCCCAAACGAACCCCGAAAAATTCCAAAATTTGACACAACGCTCCTGTTGTTATATCTTGACACTGTAACCAGGTGTGCTGTAGTCTCCTTTGTTACCCAAATTGTGCAATGGCGTGGATGACCACTGTAACCAGGGAAATTTGAACCAAAATTTTTGACGTTCAAACTCATCACACACGGGTTATGCTATCTGAATCGTTTGTGATGTTCACATATCGTACACAGTTCTGAATAAGGGACCGTGTCTGATGACACTTTGGGCGCCAGTTTTTTTGCTGAAGCGATTCCGAATTTTCGGCTTCCGCGGAAATATCTACCTCCCCGCCTGCTCCCCCTTACCAAAAGCCACATTTCCCCTGTTTCCGCCTTCCTTTCCAAGTTGAAACCTTCACTCCTTGCTTGCAGTGTCGCCTCCTCGTCGGCAACCCTCCTTCACGCTGCTCGGCCTCATCTATCCAGGCAGGTAACCCACACCCGACCCCCATCCTCCTCCTCCTTCCACATCCCACATGCCCCGACCGCCGGTGTGACACCTTCCACCCAAATCACCGACCCCTCCACCAAATAAGTGCTGCCCTAAGTCATGATGCACGCAGTATAGCTAGGATCACAAGGAGCATTTGGCAGCGGAGAAGAAGATCGCGGCCGCACGCGCGGATGAGGTCGCGATGGCTGCCATTCGTGTCGACCCCCAGATCTTGGAGGAGCACCTCTCCGTCGAGGCCACCGTCGACGCCTCGCGCGCTGACGCCGCGACGCGGTTGGCTGCTTTAAACGGCAGTTCGTGGCATTTTCTCGAGGCTACCCTCGGTGCCTTCGACGAAGACTACGAGGTGTTTTCTCAGTTGCACGTGCTTACCTCACCTCGAGAGCCAGTAGGTTGGTGCCTGGAGTGGCTCAGGCAACTCACCACTACGACGAGGGCACCCACGATGCGGAGGCCTCGCCCTCTTCCATGTCCAAGGAGCCAATCATCATCGATATCTCCGACGATGAGGAGTAGCTTGTCTTATTAGCTCACTATAAGGACCCATGTTCAGTTTGCTAGCTACTGCCTTTCCTTAACAAATTCTAGTGAATTGTGCTAACTACTTTACCATGCAATCTGTTGCTCTAGTGTGCATATTCTATATGTCGTGCAATGTGGTGCTCACTTACTAACTGTTGGTTAATTAGTTGTCGTGTTCAGTTAACTGTTTGGTTCAATTCTGCAAATGTGATGTTCAATTCTTCAGGGTGCAATTTTGTATTGTCTTCCATGTGAGAAATAAATCGAATTTTTATTTACAAAATACATGAGAAACAAATACAATTGCTACATTTCCAAGTTGTCAAGCATGCTTGGTTTGGTTAACTGTCTGATCTTCTAGTATGTTATACATTGTGCAATGTGGTGCTGAGTTAACATTTGGTTCATTTGTTGTGGTGTTTAGTTAACTGTTTGGTTCAATTCTGCAATGCGATGTTCAATTGTTGTGAGTGCATTCTGTTATTGTATACCATGTGAGAAATAAATCAAATTTGGCTACACTTAATACATGAGAAACATCTACAAGTGGTCTATTTCCTAGTTCTTAATCATGCTTGGTTTGGATAAACGGGTTTTCCATGTGGCTTGAATTAATCTGATGAATCTGCAATGTGCTTATTTTTCATCAACATATTTTACTGATATCATGCGAACCCTTACTTAACCTGATGACTAACTACCTTTTATGTGTTGCAGGCAAACAATCGGAAGCACTGAGGTTTACAATCGAGGTTAGCACGTGCATGGTCCGTTGTCTAATAGCACATTATTATGCAATTGCAGGAACCATTCTAATATTTAGGTTTTTAACAATTTGGTCTTCCACATGTAGGTCCTGTCGTCAGAGGTTTTGACCCACTGTTTGACCCTTTTTGCATATGGGGAAATGAGTTGTCCATGAATATAAGTCAAGTCAAGAAACTCAGAAAGATTGTTAGGATAAATAAATTAGCAACAAAAAACAACAAGACCTTTGTCTGCACAATGAAGAAGACATCAGTTCACTACAGGATGGTACTAACTATTATACCTTGCCTTTTTTATTCCTTTGCCCCATTTCCAATATAGAGAAGATATTTATGCACATCCTTGTTTTCAGGCCTTTCCAAAGCAGTTCACTAATGATTACCTCTCAAACCACCTATATGGTCAGGAGGCGAGGAAGGTATTCATACAACACCCACGGTTCAATATTGAAGTGTTCCTGAAGAGGACGAAGGATGGACGGTCAATCATCCACAGGCACTGGCCAAAAGTTGCAAAGACCTTCAACATCAATGAAGGCTCAATATTCGCCTTCCGCTTCAGCAGTTTTGCAGATGAGATACATCTGTCTATGTACTGTCTATGATGCTAATTTTGAACGGTTATAGATGTTGCATGTGAAACTTGGTGCTGGTGCAGTTGTGTAATGGGGTAGCTGGGTGCTGAAGCTATATGATGTTGTACTCTGATGTATTTCAATATGAAAATGAAATATATTGTGTGCTTAATATGAAATGTCAATTATATTAATAAATGGATTATTAATAATAGGATAATTAGCCTGCTAATTGGGTTTTTCTATTGCAAAAGGTTATTGAGAAAACACCGTGGGCGATGACCTTAGGCAATGCATACAGTTTCTAGGAATAGACCGTGTTCGATTAATGAACAATCACACACGACATCCTCATGAAAACTGTTTGTGATGGACAGCCTTTGCCACACAGTATCTTCTACGCACCGTGTGTGATGCATTCAATAATGCAAACGATAAAATTGTTAATACCATGTGCAATGGAAACGCTATCACAATTTAACGGGGAAAAGTGTGTGTGATGTACCTGCGAACAGAAATGTTTTCCTTGGAGCGACTGTGTGGGATATGTATATGAACGGAAACGTTTAGCAGGGACTGACTGTGTGGGATTGTGTATACGAACAGAAATGATTTCACCTGTATAGTTGTATTTTCTTAGCACTACTGTATGTATAATCGTATTTGATCGCTCGCCGGTCGCACACGACCTCATTTTGCCGAGCGTGTGTGCCAGGAGGGCATATCCCCGACGGTTTCTGGGTCGTGTGGGAAGGACCCCCCTATCGCCCACACTCACTAGGCGACGGTTCCAAATGCTGTCACGGAAAGGGGTTAAAACCCGTTTGTATAGCACCTCTCTATACTAGTGTGGGTTTCTGAACCCATGGTTCTCTTTCTTTACCATGTTTCCTAGCAATGAAGTCTCTTTTATCATAACGTTGATTCTTTGATTGTGGGTTATCAAGATCAACAGCAGGTTCTACCTCCACATCATTATCATACTAGGTTGAGCATCAACATGAACATCATCATTAACATTATCATTGGGTTCATGTTCATTACCAGATTGTGTCTCAGCATCAGAAATAGAAATACCATGGGGATTCTCAGGTGTGCCTATAACATGTTCACTAGAAGCATGCAAAGTCCTATCAGTTTTCTTTTTCTTTTTATTACTAGGACTAGGTGCATCAATATTAGTTCTCTGAGAATCTTGCTCAACTCTCTTAGGATGGCCCTCAAGATACAAAGGTTCCTGGGTCATTTTACCACCTCTAGTCATAACTCTAATAGCATTATCATATTCTTACTATTCATCTCATTGAGCAAATCATCATGTGCCTTAAGTACTTATTCTACTTGAGTTTTAACGATGGAAGCATGCTTACTGTCGTGGATTTGTCACGCCATATGTCCTAGTGTGAGGACTTGTCATGAGGCCAACGCAACTAGGTAGTAGCTTGAGAGGGGTTGATCGGGACGAGAGATGTGTGTAGATCGTCGAAGCGGATTAGCACAGGAGACAAGATTTAGACAGCTTCGGGCCCCGGGAAACATCATCCGGTAATAACCCTACGTACTGTTTGTGGCTAGGTCTTATTCAATATGCTCATGAGGGAGTTGTTGTATAAGTCGGCTCTCCTCTAGTTATGTCTAGCCCTCAAGATTATTTCCCTCCCCTCTTGGGGTGCCCTACCCCTCCTTATATAAGTTAAAGTGGCGGGTTACATGACTAGTCTTAGTAGGATTAGGATTACTCTATTACAAGTGGAGTCCTAGTCTTGCTTCCTTTGTAAGGGAATATTCCTTACACTTTTCCTCTTAAGCTGGCCCACCACATATGAGCCAGCCTTCTAGGCCTTGGGCCTAGTCCTCTATCTTACCCGCTGTCGGGGCCATTTGTGAGTCGCCAGGCTCGTGAGTCGTCAGACCAGTGAGCCGCCAGACTCGTGAGTCGCCAATCCTCTGACGGGTTACCAATGAAACGACAAGTCCCAGCCGGGTCATACATCCGGCCGGGTCATACCGCGGGGTATATCCACGACATTAGCCCCCAGTTTAATTTGGATTTATCCATGTTATACTGATCCTACAAAATAATCAAGAACAAATTTGACAGGTTGTGCTCTGGATTAAAAACTTTCTGAGCCGTCACCCGATCATCCTTAAGTCCTTGTCATTTCCTCCTTATGGAAAGTCCGGGTCAATAGACCAATTTCATAGTTAATTTGCTTGTAGCAGAAATATTGTAAAAAAGAATCCACTTGAGTCGGCCTTCAATGCTCTGATTTGACAAAAATATTGGTCTTGAAATATTCAACTGATACTCGGCCGGCTTGAAGATGTAGAACTTGCCGGTTTATCATGCCAAAATTGTCGGTTTGTAAATATTGATGGCACCGGGTCATAATTGTTGCTAACATCAAGCTTGAACATGTACCTCTCTTATATGCATATCACTTGTAACCCCCAAGTCTTAAGAAGGGAGCGTAGTAACAGCTTAAGACTTGCTTCAATATAAATGTCGCAACCTTGAAGAAATCCGGGTTGTTCACCTCAGTCACTAGTCATAAACTGAATATTCCACATATGTAGCCCCCAAGTGCCGGGTTGTCATGCTTGCAGCAACCTGGGACTTGTAATTGCCTTATGCTCATAAAAACTTTGACAGGAGCAATTAGTAGCCCCAAGGGCCGGCTCATCACTATGTGATGGGTCGGGTCTTCAATGAGGTAAGTTAAAAATGACTTTGCATTAGCCCCCAAGTGTCATGGTGCATGCTTGCAGCGACATGGGACTTCCATTTTTTATAGAATCATGATTTGAATAATGTAGCCCCCAAGTGTTGGGTCGTGTGCCTGCAGCGACTCGGGACTATTCCTTCCATTGTAGAATAAATCATGTCTATTGATAAAGAAATGATAACCATTGCGCTGAAGCGACTTTGAAAACCTCAATCATAATACTGATTATTGATAACCATAATAAAAATCCAGCCATGTTGGATATTCAAGATTTGAATAATATAATCCGGTTGAAAACCTCAATCATTCAATATTATAATGAAAATCCAGCCAAATTTGGCTATTAAAGATTTGAATACCTTATCTGTTGACAAGTAAATCCGGAGTTTAAATACTCCGCAGCTCTTGGCCGATGGCGACTTAATACGCATCCATTGCAATCCAGGATTTTTGTAACCCGGCGGCTTATAGCCTTTGTAAAAATCAATAGCTGATAACCCATCCATGGCGGCTCATAGTCATGTCCAGCTTTTGAAAAGATCACTTTGGCGTCTTGTAACCTCAATAAACTCAATATGTAGCAATATAACCCAGAGCAGAATAACCCGGCAATATTTTCAGATGGCCGGATGATGGGCTTAAACACAATCTTTCATATGAGTAATAATAGTATCTTTATGTGTAAAGCTCTGCATGTCCTACATAAAGTTTAAACAACATATGCCCTGGCGACTTAACGTGAAAAGTCAGGGCGGGTAATAACCCAAACATAATATAGTCTTATGCAATTATGGACAAGACTAGAATTAAGGCCATTCAAGCCTAAACATACTGGCGACTTAAAGTCAATAGCCAGGGTGGGTTATCAAACCTCGCATATTCATCCAACAATTTAAAAACATACCTGGAAAATTGGCTCAAATTGCCGGCTTACATCGCCACATCCAGTGAGGGTAACAATCCAATGATTTATAAGCGTATGATTCCAATGGTGTAATCCAAAATATACTGGCGACTTAACGTCCAAAGCCAGGGCGGGTTATCAAACCTCGCATATTCAAATAACAAGTAAAAACATACCTGCAAAATCATTTCACGCTGCCGGCTTACATCGCCGAATCTAGTGAAGGTGATAGCCCAAAGACTTATAGCGCATCACTCCAATTGCACAATCAAATATACTGGCGACTTAAAAGCCAAAACGGGTTATCAAAAACCCAAATATGCATACCATTATTGGAAAACATCCCTGGAGATTTGACGTCATGGTGATACTTCAATAACTATAATCAGTCGCGGGTATTGATCCGTAGACATGCAATATCATGATTTTGATTGCTCAAGGCAAAGATATCCTGGCGACTTAACGTCCGCTATCAGGGCGGGTTATCAAACCCAAAGATGCTCAATGATGAGTCATATAATCAAGGCTACATGGCCTGTGAAATTGGTTCATACTGTCGGCTTACAACACCATATGCAGCAAGGGTACCATCCCAAAAACTTAGAGCGGAGAACTCCAAGTGCATAATAAAAAGCATACTGGCGACTTATCATCCAAAGCCAATCCGGGTTATCAAAACCTCTGATACGCTCGAATATGAGCCATGTGGATTAAGGCTACATGGACTAAATCGTTTTAAACCATGTGTCAATATGGTACAAAAATATGAACCAAAACAATGTTCAAAGAAAATATCAAACAGAAAAAACAAGGCTTTCATAGGCTGCCAAACCTCAATATCAAGTGCTATTCAAGGGCCGCACAGCCGCTGAGTTAATCCTTTATTCAAACCTATAAGCCGGGCCTCACATGACCAATCGCCGTTTTAACTTTGACAAGTTCAGGGTCTTTATAAGATTGACTGTCAAGAGTACGGCGGGTCATTCCAGGATTACATGGGCAGAGTGGCAGACATACAAAGGCAGGATAACCCGGATTTGTGATGAATACACCTGGCGTCCAAGCCGATCAAAAGGGTAAATATAGCTATGTTCATTGAACAGGAAGCCCCCCAAGTGACCTATCATAAGCCATCAAGGCAGGTTACCTATGTTTGAACTGCACATTGTAGCAAGTTCTCTTTGGTAACCTTTTAACTTGGGCAGGAAGCCCCCAAGTCATTTGCAACAAGGCGTATAAGCCGGATCAAAAGGGTACTCACAGCTATGCTCAATGAGCAGAAAACCCCCATGTAATTTGTAACAAGGCGTGTAAGCCGGATCAAGAGGGTAAGCACAACTATGCTCATTGAGCAGGAAGCCCCCAAGTATTTTGTACTCAAGGCGTACAAGCTGGATCAAGAGGGTAAGCACAGCTATGCTCATTGAGCAGGAAGCCCCCAAGTGATCAATAATATGATAAGCCAATAAAGCAGGATACCCATGTTTGAACCGCGCATCATGGCAACAAGTTCTCTTTGGCAGCCTTTAATTTTTCTGAGAACTCAAACTTGCGAGAGATGGATTCTTTTTGAAACCGGATGTTAAACCGGATATTGAGAGCTTCAAAGCTTTGTGGGAGAGAGATTTCTCTTGAACCGGATTTTAAACCGGAATCCTTCTTTTTAAGCCAGAAATATTCTGATGGCTTTTAAATTTTCATCAATATAACAGTAGCCTCCGGGACCGGGTTATCTTCCCTCCAATGACCCAGAGTTCTTGAATCGGCTTAAACTGGCAACATATACTGAGCCATGTCCATGTAGCCCCCAAGTCTTAAGACGACTCGAGGAGTTGGCTTAAGATTCTCCATATTTGACTGCTATATACTCCCGGTATGAGTGATTCAATAGCTCAGTGCCATAACGGTCCCTTTTGCAGTACACAACTCATCCTGCATTAAAGAACTTGCAAGCCAGAGTAATTGCTCTTTTAAAGAAAGCAATATGTAATATAAAAATATATTGGATGGATTTCACCTGATATGTTAGGCCAAAAATTATCCACCACGGAATTGATGATCACCATGGTGAAGCTGAAATCAATCACGGCCGAATCGGCCGCGAGAGCAGACAGATGAACCAGTCGCGATGTTGTAAGCCAGCGCATACGGCGAGTCAATCATAGGCGCAGTAAGCCGTGCGGACGGGCGAGTCGGTCGCGGTGTTGTAAGCCGGCGCAGATGGGTGAGTTGGCCGCGGCATTGTAAGCTAGTCTGCGCGATTGTCCCTCAGCAGTCACGCACAACATCACGGACGAAGACAGGTGCTTTTGGTGCGTTGACGTGCATCCCTAATCATCCTGTATAAAACAGTACATGCTAGGAAAAAGAAAATATTTTCTAAAAGAATTAACATGTACACACACAAAAGATCAGTATTGAGAACATCTGGTTTTTCGTCAGATGTAGCGATCGAAGCAAAATTCATCATGCAGGTTTAATGGGCCTTCATATCCACCCATGCATCCATCAAACTTTGGAGGACGTGCCCAAATAGCAGTTTTTATGCCAATATATCATTGCATTTGCCGAGGCTAATCATGTTAGCTTTGACTGATTCCTGCATGCACCATTGGAGCTATTTGTTCTTTGAGACAGCAGCATACGACACATCTGTTGGTCCAGCAGCCGCAGGGGTAGATGAATTCGAGCAGTTTGGTAGACAGGCATATGCAACAATGACTACTGACGCAGTCAGAACAACTGCTAGCAGATTGCAGACTTGCTTATTGCTTCCACTGACTTTGACTTTGATCTGCTGCAAATTTACTAGTTTGGTACTTGCCCGCTGGACTCCTATTCCATTATTGTAGGCAGATTGGTCTTTGAACCATCATGTATGCATGCACTGCCCGGGGTATCTCCTTCGTCGTACCCTTCATCAGCATACTAACCTCCCGGCCTTGTACACCTTGAAACCATCGAAGCTGCGATAACTGAAACCTAAAAACTATCGCAACCCACAGATATCCATCAAGCTGCGACTCGACACAGGGGCTGAGGGGCGCCGGCAGCTCGGACTTGGGCGCGGGCGGTCACCTGCAGCCTGCAAGGTGGCTTGAAACAGCGGCTCTCGGCGGGTCATGGCAGAGGTGTTGCAGCAGAGGGCGGCACGACAGAGACCGGCGGCCCAATAGCTCGGCAGCGGCTTGCAGCGTCGGCACCGAGGTCGAGGCCTCAGAGACGGTGGCCAAAACAAGCGACCCCGGAGCAAAGCCAAGCAGAGGCGGCTCGTAGGCAGAGGAGTGCCAACGACGGTGGGTTGAGGCGCCGGCATAGCAGCGGCCAATTTGAAGTAGTGACGGTGGGTTGAGGCGCCGGCATAGCAGCGGCCAATTTGAAGTAGTGACAGCGGCCAATTTGAAGTAGTGACAGCGGCCCATAGTTGGAGCGAAGCGCGGCGATGGTGGCTCGTAGTGGACGGCTCAAGATGCGGCAACGGCGCCTTGCAGGTGGCTCCGACTAACAAGAACTCACGACAAGGGCAGGCCGGGCCAGAAGCAGTGAAACAGGGGCGAACAGAGGGGCGACTCACAGGCGGCAGTTCAAGGCTGCGGCCGCACGTGGCAGAAACAGTAGGGCGGCTTGATAGCGGAGAAGCCACACCGAGGGGACAACCCGGCGGAGCTCGGGGCCAGCTGGCGGATGGCTCAGGCGACAGGCGCGTGGGCACAGAGACCCGCAGAGGCAGCTTCAAAGCCAAGTGAGGGCGGCGACTCGCAGGCGTGGCTTGACGGCGGCCGGCTTGGCGTGAGGCCAAGGCGACCGAGGCCAGAGGATTTCAACGGCAGTGGAAGTTGTGGCAAAGGCCTAGTCCGGCGGGTGCGAGGCCGAGGTGACCGAGACCGGGGCGGTTTCGACGATGGGTCGGGACGGCTGGGCCACTCGCGGGGCGAGCCAGATGAGGTCCCATGGAGGCGAGTCTGAGTTGCGGTTGTATTTGTTTCCAGCTCGTAGACCCCCTTTTTCTTTTTCTTCATCAGTTTGACTGTACGTTGATGTACGGATCTAGACCCTGCAGTTCGTGTATAGCGACAGAACACCTCGGAACCTGCCACGCCGGTGAAACATGCTGCAACAGTAGAACACGGTCTCAGCGACTTACGATTTCACCGCTCCCCAATCACACAACACGCTGCAAAAATTTCCTATTGATCCCTATGACAATTTCCTATTGATCCCTACGACATGATCCTTGCATTGATCGATCTTGAACATGTACTTGCAGCGGCGACTGTGCACCCGATGCAATCTTAATTTTCTTGAACTCAAACCTTCTTCAGTCTAATCGCGAGCCCCTCGATCCCTGAAGAGATCCCTTCAAAAACTCAACACCACCGTGCGCAGGCCCCACGGTGGGCGCCAAATGTCATGGATTTGTCACGGCATATGTCCTAGTGTGAGGACTTGTCGTGAGGCCAACGCAACTAGGTAGTAGCTTGAGAGTGGTTGATCGGGACAAGAGATGTGTGTAGATCGTTGAAGTGGATTAGCACACGAGACAAGATTAGACAGCTTCGGGCCCCGGGAAACATCATCCGGTAATAACCCTACATGTTGTTTGTGGCTAGGTCTTATTCAATATGCTCATGAGGGAGTTGCTGTATAAGTCGGCTCTCCTCTAGTTGTGTCTAGCCCTCAAGATTATTTCTCTCCCCTCTTGGGGTGCCTTGCCCCTCCTTATATAAGCTGAAGGGGCTGATTACATGAGTAGTCCTAATAGGATTAGGATTACTCTATTACAAGTGGGGTCCTAGTTGTCGGTGTACAAAAGTCGGGGTCCCTTTTTGCACCCCTTTACTTGTGCGCATGCAGTCTTGGCCCCACGCCCCTGGCCACGCTTGGCGGGGCAGAGGAAGCAAAGACACAAGACAGGCGAACCAACGCCAAGACGGAAACACAAAGAGTAGAAGGGCGAGGTGGACTCCCCCGGCAAGGCCCTTGCCGGGGCGGCCTCCACAGCGCCGGCAAGAACCTTGTCGAGGCAACTTGCCCAACGCCAGCAGGGCTGCCACCCTTGAGCCTGAGAGTTCCGACGCCCTCAAACCACATTGGAACCAAGGCTCGGGAAGCGCCTCCATGGTGGCATGCAGATCTTTGTGAAAACCAGAAGCATACATGACTAGATGAATAACCAGAAGACAAAGATCCTCGGCATGATCCTTGCCAAGGATACCCACAAGACCCCCGGCAAAGCCCCTTGCCGGGGATGACCACGATGCCACGGCAAGACCCTTGCCGGGGCCCCGGCAAGACTCTTGCCGAAGACATCCGCAGGGCGCAGCCAGGCCCACATCTGCCAAGACTCCGCCATCGTTCCCATGCAGCTGCCAGCCCACCAACTAGGCGAGCACCTGCGCGGCGGCGTGCGGCCTCTAGGCCAACTCAGCAAGCACCTGCGTGGTGGCATGCAGATCTTCGTGAAGGCTCTACCACCGCACCAACTCAGTAGCCAGCCAGCGAGCGTCGCACTACACGCCTCGCCAGTTCGGACGCGCGTCGAAGCCAGGCGAGGCGGCGACAGCTGGGACGAGCTTCCTTGCCGTCCCCAATAAATTAAGAAGGGCACATCGGTAGTGCATTTAATGCGTTTGTCCTACGGTGCCAGAGGATAGACTCGACCACTGTATAGCTTTCCACCTCCTGTGTGCCACTGTGGTAGACCCTTTGTCTATAAAAGGAGGCCCGCGGCATACTGAGGAAAGATTTGGACTTTTTGAACCCTGCACGCCTTGTAGCTAGTCCAAGAACACCAGATAAACATAAACCAGCAGGAGTAGGGTATTACGCATCACTTGCGGCCCGAGCCTGGATAATCTCCCCGCATTGATCTCTCAATCCCGCTCTTTCCACAGCCCCGCGCCCGCCAACCGTAGCAAAAGGGATTCCTCGTGATCCCGTAGGTGTCGTTTCCCCCGACATCTTTGGCGCGCCAGGTAGGGGGCGAAGCCGTGGAAATCTGGTTTTGGAGCCGACGCAACGACTCTTTCATGAGGATGGCTCGAAGGGAGGGGGCGACGTCGATCAACCGCCCTCTGGTGCCGTCCGCAGCCTCGACGGCCATCCGCGAGGCCCCGAAAAGCTAAGTCATGCAAAATTTTGGCTAATTTCATTTATATAAGTTTGTCCTCCCCGAAAGATCTCGTTCCTTGTATGGGAAACCTGCACGCAATGGGACCCTTCTGCTATTGACAACGGCCTTGTCTCTGTCTCGAGTCCGCTCGACAGTTCATGCAGCCGCGCTGAGAACGGCAAGGTGTCCTACCCGCTACCAGCAGCGCTCTTGTCCTGTTTCGAGTCCGCTCGACAGTTCAAGCGACCGCGCTGTCAGCGCCAAGGTGGCTTGCCCGGCAGCAAGCGCCCTTCCGGCAGGGTGCTAAGGATTCGTCCTCAAAGCACCACGGCATGGGTTTATGCGTCGGCAACCTTATCTCAACAAGCGTAGGGTGCAAACATACAAAGAAAGATCTAACGGGAAGATAGCATGTGTGATATTGAAGTACTACAGAGTTATATTACATCAAATAATCGTTGCGCTTCTAACTTAAGATAAAATTGTCTTGGTCCTGAACTCGCAGCGGCGACGAGAAACGGGGTGCCTAGTCCCGGCGCTAGCCCTCCACCCTCTCAACTCCATCGACGCAGTCGATGATGGGCTTGACCCGCTCCTTGAGCGTCGTGAGGTCCGTCCCCTCTGGCAGGCTCTCCAGTGCGTCGGCGAAGTTGACGGTGGGGTTCCAGAACGCCACCTTGGTGAGCACCTTGGTCAGGGCGCCCCGGCAGAGCCCCCAGGTCTCGTTGGCCAGATAAGATGCCCGGTTGGAGCGGAGCTGCTCCAGGGCTCCGAGAATGCCCTCGAAGAACAGGGTCAGTTTGGCGTTGGGACTCATGTTCGGCTCTAGGGCGTACCTCAATTTGGCATCCCCATGGCAGCCAGCTTCGTGGTGGTCCTGCCGGCGACATCGGCGAGGTGGCCGACCCAATGGTTTATGCCCTCCATGTACTCCTTGTGCTCGGCGGCATCATTCCTCCGCAGCTGCCTCTCCTCCTCCAGGTCCTTGGTCAGGGTCTCTTCCCGGGCCCTGACCTTTGAAAGCATCCCCTCAAGACCCTCCAGCTTGAGCTTCAGGTCTTTGATGGAGTCGTTGGCCTTGGAGAGCAGCTCGGCCTTGCCGAGGACTGCGGCCTGCGCCTCCACCAAAGCGCCGTTGACCGTGTCTTTCTCCTTCGCCAGCCCCTATCGGCGTTCTGGGAACGGGTGTCCCCAGACTTGCCTGCGTGCGGCCCACGGCGTGGCTTTGCGAGCGGGCCTGTATGGCCCATCTTCACCAACAAGCTTTCAAAACTCTCGCGAGGGCCAAGCCTCGCGAGGCAGACGACACAAGACCTCCTCGGGAGAGGCCTCACCAGACTGGCTCGCGAGGGGTGGAGAGATCAAGGCAAGGCAAACCTCGCGAGGTTCCAGTGATGTGAGCCATGACGAACGAGACCAGGCGGGCGCCAGCGTGCACAGTGTCCTTGCTTCCTATTTGGTGCTAAGGGGGCAAGCGCAGGCGAGGAGTACCGAGGCGTCAAGCAAAGATTTCCATATCGGTGCAACGAGACCAAGACCAGCAGGACGACAAGACGGAGGTCATCGTGGAGCCCAAGACGACGTCACCACCAGAGCCTTTGGCAGGCAAAGACTACTTTTGTCAGGATAAGTTGTACTAGCTGTCTCCTTTCAAATTGGCCGTTGTTGGCTCCATTCCCGCTCAATATTTGGGAAGAGGACCAGGGCCTATGTAAATAGGTCTAGCCACCACAGTAGAGAGCTGAACTGAGCCTGGGCTGATCGGATCATCACCTACTAGAACTCATCTGGAGCGATCCGCATCCACACACCACTCACCAAGCACAAGAACACCTCTCCTCAGGAGGTTGTTCTTCCCCTTGTACTATTCATCCTCAGCCCAAGAGGCAATCCACCACCACCACACTGGATTAGGTATTACACCACAACGGTGGCCCGAACCAGTAAAATCTTGTGTCTTTGTGTTCTTTGGGTTCGGCGAGCTAGTCCGTGAATTCGTGAAGCGTGTGTGGGCGTGGTCGGTGAGGGCGGGATTTTCGCGCGCACCCTAGTGTTCGAACCTTAAGGGTTTTGCCAGAACCCGAAATCCGACATTTGGTGTGCCAGGTAGGGGTGCGCCGAAGCCTTCTTCTCGTCGATCCGTGCTTCGTCGCTCGACCACAACCATGTCGGACGCTCGTCGCGCCCGCGCTGAGCGCCGGGCCGCCCTCGCCGCCCGTGCCGTTCAGACGGCCCCTGTCGGCGGGCCTCCCCGTCGTTCTCCGTTGCCTGCTGCCAACGCCGCCATCGGCCCAGCGTGGAACAAGCAGCAAGCATCCTCGCTGCACCCCTTGGTGCGGCGGGACGGTCGCACCGCCACCCCGTCGCTGACCCCCGCTGGTTCGTCGTCTCACGCCCGTCACGCTACCACGGACGCGCGGGCCGCGCTACTCATGGCGCACGAGCTCCTGCGCTACCGCCCAGTCGACGACCTCTACAAGCACTGGCTGGACCGCATCGCTGAGCTCGTTAGCGCCACAGGGGGCTCCCCTGCACTGTCCCTCTCGCTGCCTCACCACCCGCCGGCTACAGGCGACGTGGCTCATGGAGCGCCTCCGCCACCTCTGCACCAAGACGGCGCCCTGGCGCCAAGACGCGCGGCTCCGCGGCGTGACCTGCTGCACCAAGCACCTGCGCGTGAGGAAAGAAGCTGTCAAGAAGTCCCTCGGCCGCAGGAGAACGCTCCACCACTCCCCGCACCGCGACGTCAGGATCGCTTGTCGTGGCAGGGCCTTGCACCGCTTGCCGTCGCGGCGCACGGGCGCCAAGATCAAGCTCCACCTCCACGGCGGGCCCAGGTGACCATGGCAGGCTGCCGTGCCTTCACCCCCGAGCTACGTAGCGTCGCCTGGCCGGGCAAGTTCAAGCCGGATCTGCCTCCTTGCTACGACGGCACCCCCGACCCCGCAGAGTTCCTGCAGCTCTACGAGCTGAGCATCGAGGCGGCCAACGGCGATGAAAAAGTCATGGCGAACTGGTTCCCCATGGTGCTCAAGGATGGTGCACGCTCATCGCTCCTGAACCTGCCTCCTGGCTCCATCTCCTCCTGGAACGAGATGCGCGACCGCTTCGTCGCCAACTTCCAGGACACTCGCGACCGCCCTCCGGCCGCGCCGCGTCAAGCAGCAACCAGGGGAGACCCTCCAGAAGTACATCCAGCGCTTCAACAACGTTCGCCTCAAGATCCCCAAGGTGACGGATGAGGCCGTCATCTCTGCATTCTCCGATGGCGTCCGCGACGTCAAGATGAAGGAGGAGCTCGCCATCCATGAGGAGTTGTGCATATCCCTGGAGCTGTTCAACCTGGCGACAAAGTGCGCAAGGGCTGAGGAAGGGTGTCTTTCCCTCCTCAAGCTCCTGGCTGCTGACCCGGAGGAGAAGAAAGCCAAGGCCAAGGACGTGAAGCGCAAGGGAGTTGCCGTGCTCATGGCGGAGCCGGACACGAAACACGGCAGAGACCAGCCCGAGTCATCCAAGAGCAGCCGACCGTTCTGCGCCTTCCACAACGTGCACAGCCACAACACCAACGATTGTCAAGAGCTCAGGGCCATCCGCGATGGACGCTTCGGTCGACGCCCCGAGCACAACGACTGAGGCTATGGCCGAGGAGGAGGACGTGGCGGAGGACGCTAGGACGACCGGGGCCCGCGCCAGGAGTGGCGCGACCGGCCTCGTGAAGACCGCTAGCAGGATCAGCTTCGCGAGGGCGCCTGGCGGGATCAGCCTCGCGAGGACCTACCTCAAGGCAATGCTGGGCTTCCTCCGCTGCCGCCGCCACCAAGAAGGAACGACGACCACCATCAAGATGAGGGGGCTGGGGGCTTCCAGGAGCCGCGGGCTATCGCCTGCATCTTGGGCGGAGCTCAAGCCCCGGCTTCTCAACGCATCTTCAAGCAGGTTGCCCGCGAGGTGAACGCAGTCCTCCCCAGGCTTGAGGCCACGCGCCCGCTCAGGTGGTCTTAGTGCGCCAACACCTTCAGTTCGGCTGATCAGCTCAAGTGCGCGGCAACCGCTGGCATCCTCCTGATGCTTTGTTAGCCCGTCATCAGCAACGTGCAAGTCACCAAGACCCTCATCAACAACGGCGCAGGGCTCAACGTCTTGTCCATCAACACGTTCGACAGTCTCCAAGTGCCCTACGACCAGCTTCAGCCTACCAAGCCTTTCTCGGGAGTGACCAACGGTTCCACCACGCCGTTAGGGCAGGTCCGCCTCCCTGTCACCTTCGGAGAACGCAACAACTACCATACCAAGCTCATCGACTTCGACGTCGCCCACATTCGTCTGCCATACAATGTCATCCTCGGGTATCCAGCCCTGGCCAAGTTCATGGCGGTCACGCACCATGGCTACAACATCCTCAAGATGCCAGGGAGCGGCGGGATCATCACAGTCCCCTGCGAAGAAAGAGGTGCGGTGTGCTCCCTCGAGCGTGCCTTCCAAGCAGCGTCAATCGAAGACCCCGACAACAATGCAGCTCAAGCCATCCCCAAGAAGAATAAGCAACTGCTCCGCTCCGGACCTCAGGAGAGCGGCACCGCAAGTGGTACCTCGTCAGGATCAGCGCCCGTGCCTGGGGCGCCTTCTTCCCTCGCATAGGAAGGCGCGCCCGGCACCCTCCTCGGGCAGGGCTCGGGGGCTCTCTTCTGGAGGGCCTCAGACCTTGCCAACATCACGAGGGAGGCGCTCGGGCACCATATAGAGGCGTGCTTCACGGCATGTTTCCCTCAGGAAGACAACGGGCGAGGAGCGCCCAACGCTCGAGAGTTCATTGCCAAGACCACTCAGGAACTGCAAGAAGCAAGAGCCATGCGCGGCGACCGCCGCTCACCCGCCGCAGCTCCCCATCCAGGCGAGGAAGGCAGGTTGCGCGTCTGCATCGACATTCCAGGGCTCAACCGAGCCGCATCTCAGGAGCCCTTCTCGCCTTCGTGCGTGGGACGCTGCGAGGGCCCACCTCACAGCTACGTTCGCATGCCTTTTGGCCTGCCGGGCGTGGCTTCCACCTTCCAGCACAACCTGCGGAGCATCCTGGCGTCTCAGGAGGCCAGGCACCACGCAGTCCTCAAGGAACCGCCTGGACCCCTAGAGCCTCCTGAGGCTCAGGGCCCCGGTGGCTCGTGAGGAGCAACCCCTGCACCACGCATCTTCAGCTGCCTCAACACCCCTTCATCAACAGAACCAGGTGACACTTTCCAAGTTTATTCAGCTAGGAGTGCCCTCAGGGCTGCATCATTCCTAGGCCGCGTAGGTCCGTCCCTGTGGCATGTATCCCTTTTTATGTCTTTAGCTTACCTTGCTGGGGGCGCCCCTCGGGCTGCATCATCCCCAAGCCGCTCGGGCCTGACCTAGTGGCGTGTATCTTCCCTGCATTTACTTAAGCCAGTTTGCTTCCATGCTTAATCTATCTATGACTATCACCTGCTTGATTGTCACCTACCCCGAGAGCTGCTCACTCTGGCACGACGCTTGTGCTCGGGTCCGTCCCTGCAACGTCGACAAATCTGAGCCGCCGAGCTCTGGCCGCGCGCGCCACCTCACCAGGCCCTCAGTGCCTCCATTCTCTGGCGAAGCAATCAGTGGCCGCTCGGCTATCATAATGGCAATCTGTGCCCTTCCTCGTGCTGATTTGCAGGAACTTCCTGAGGACCACGACAGGCGACACCGCGGGCTCCCTCTTCTCCCATCTAATCCGCTTGCGCGTTAAAAGGGGGGCTCCTGAGCATCGCGACTCAGGAGCTCTTACTGGCTCTCCAGCCCTCACCCCCTGGTCTTGACCACGGCATCGCGACCTGGCATACCAGCGGTGGCTGAGCTTGCTCGAGGGCCGAGACTTGAGGACGTAGAGCACGAAGGAGAGCATGGGAGGAGAGGAAGGCTCGTACGGGCCCGACGTGGCTAAGCTATGACCGCCTGCGCACGAGCCTGGCGCCTCGTGAAGGACCGACCCTGGACTGCCAAGATAAGTTTCACACTCGGGTCAACCAATCGCTCCGGCATAGGGTTCTCGTTCGTGTTGCCCCGCTACGGCAACGTGGCCTCCCTTTCCTGCCTCTCGGCGGTCGCTTGGGTGCTAAAGGGGACCTCCTGAGCATCGCGTCTCAGGGGCTCTTACTGGACCTCGGGCCGCTCAACTCCTGGCCTTGACCACGGCATCGCGACCTGGCATACCAACGACGGCTGAAGCCTGCCTGGGGACCGAGACCTGTCGGCGTAGAGCACCAGGCCATCGCGAGGTTGGAAAGGGAAAACCGAGCCGAAACGGGACACGCACACGCATAATTTCATAATAAGGATAATATTAACAAAGGACATTGCGGACCCTTTACACGCCCCCACGGGGTAATTCTCGATTTCTCGCAGGGAACAAAAGGAAAGAACTTCGAGGAGTCCTATCTACACGCGCCCCTGTGGCTGACGGCATCATCAACAGTGAGCCACGGGAGGCCGGCGCCAACCTCATCCAGATCAGCGGCGGCGACGGCTGGGCGCCGTGATACGTCCATTTTGCATCATGCTTTTATATTGATATTTATTGCATTATGGGTTGTTATTACACATTATGTCACAATACTTATGCCTATTCTCTCTTATTTTACAAGGTTTACATAAGGAGGGAGAATGCCGGCAGCTGGAATTCTGGGCTGGAAAAGGAGCAAATATTAGAGACCTATTCTGCACAACTCCAAAAGTTCTGAAACTCCACGAAAGTTATTTTTGGAGATAATAAAAAATACTGAGCGGAAGAAATACGTCAGGGGGGCCTCCACCTGTCCACGAGGGTGGGGGGCGCGCCCCCCTGCCTCGTGGGCCCCCTGTTGGCCCTCCGGTGCCCATCTTCTGCTATATGAAGTCTTTCGTCCGAAGAAAAATCATAAGCAAGCTTTCGGGATGAGACTCCGCCGCCACGAGGCGGAACCTTGGCGGAACCAATCTAGGGCTCCGGCAGAGCTGTTCTTTCGGGGACACTTCCCTCCGGGAGGGGGAAATCATCGCCATCATCATCACCAACGCTCCTCTCATCGGGAGAGGGCAATCTCCATCAACATCTTCACCAGCACAATCTCCTCTCAAACCCTAGTTCATCTCTTGTATCCAATTCTTGTCTCTAAGTCTGGGATTGGTACCTGTAGGTTGCTAGTAGTGTTGATTACTACTTATAGTTGATGCTAGTTGGTTTATTTGGTGGAAGATCGTATGTTCAGATCCTTTATGCATATTAATACTCCTATGATTATGAACATGAATATGCTTTGTGAGTAGTTACGTTTGTTCCTGAGGACATGGGAGAAGTCTTGCTATTAGTAGTCATGTGAATTTGGTATTCGTTCGATATTTTGATGAGATGTATGTTGTCTCTCCTCTAGTGGTGTTATGTGAACGTCGACTACATGACACTTCACCATTATTTGGGCCTAGAGGAAGGCATTGGGAAGTAATAAGTAGATGATGGGTTGCTAGAGTGACAGAAGCTTAAACCCTAGTTTATGCGTTGCTTCGTAAGGGGCTGATTTGGATCCATATGTTTCATGCTATGGTTAGGTTTACCTTAATACTTTTGTTGTAGTTGCGGATGCTTGCAATAGAGGTTAATCATAAGTGGGATGCTTGTCCAAGTAAGGACAGCACCCAAGCACCGGTCCACCCACATATCAAATTATCAAAGTACCGAACGCGAATCATATGAACGTGATGAAAACTAGCTTGACAATAATTCCCATGTGTCCTCGGGAGCGCTTTTCTCTGTATAAGAGTTTGTTCAGGCTTGTCCTTTGCTACAAAACGTATTGGGCCACCTTGCTGCACTTTATTTACTTTTGTTACTTGTTGCTCGTTACAAATTATCTTATCACAAAATTATCTGTTACCTACAATTTCAGTGCTTGCAGAGAATACCTTGCTGAAAACCTCTTATCATTTCCTTCTGCTCCTCGTTGGGTTCGACACTCTTACTTATCGAAGGGACTACGATAGATCCCCTATACTTGTGGGTCATCAAGACTCTTTTCTGGCGCCGTTGCGGGGACTGAAGCGCCTTTGGTAGTTAGAATTTGGTAAGGAAAAATTTATATAGTGTGCTGAAATTTACTGTCACTTGTTACTATGGAAAGTAATCCTCTGAGGGGCTTGTTCGAGGTATCTTCACCCCGAACAGTAGAGCAAAGTGTTGCTCCTCAACATACTGAACCTACTGAAAATGAAAATGTCTACTTTGAAATTCCTTCGGGTATGTTAGAAAAACTGCTAGCTAATCCTTTTGCAGGAGACGGAACAAAGCATCCTGATGAGCACCTAATCTATGTGGATGAAGTTTGTGGATTATTTAAGCTTGCAGGTATACCCGGTGATGTTATTAAGAAGAAGGTCTTCCCTTTATCTTTGAAGGGAGATGCATTGACATGGTATAGGCTATGTGATGATACGGGATCATGGAACTACAAACGATTGAAATTGGAATTTCCTCAGAAATTTTATCCTATGCATCTTGTTCATCGTGATCGCAATTATATAAATTTTTGGCCTCGCGAAGGAGAAAGCATCGCTCAAGCTTGGGGGAGGCTTAAATCAATGTTATACTCATGCCCCAATCATGAGCTCTCAAGAGAAATGATTATTCAAAATTTTTATGCTCGGCTTTCTGATAACAATCGCACCATGCTCGATACTTCTTGTGCTGGCTCTTTTATGATGAAGACTATTGAATTCAAATGGGATTTATTGGAAAAAATTAAACGCAACTCTGAAGATTGGGATCTCGACGAAGGTAAGGAGTCAGGTATGACACCTAAGTTTGATTGTGTTAAATCTTTTATGGATACCGATGTTTTCCGTAAATTTAGCACTAATTATGGACTTGACTCTGAGATAGTAGCTTCCTTTTGTGAATCTTTTGCTGCTCATATTGATCTCCCTAAGGAGAAGTGGTTTAAATATCATCCTCCCATAGAAGTAAAAGTAGCTGGACCTATTAAAGTTGAAGAAAATACTATCACTTATAATGATCCTATTGTTCCTACTACTTATGTTGAGAAACCACCTTTTCCTACTAGGATAAAAGATCATGCTAAAGCTTCAACTGTGGTCCGTAAAAGCAATATTAGAACTTATACACCTCCTAAGCAAATTAAGGTTGAACCTAATGTTGCTATTGTTAAAGATCTCTTGTCTGGTAATATTGATGGGCATGTTATTCATTTCCGTGATAAAACTGCTAGAATTGCCAATCCTTGTGCTAAAGATAAACATAGACCTGTGGTAGGCATGCCTATTATTTCTGTTAAAATAGGGAATCATTGTTATCATGGCTTATGAGATATGGGTGCTAGTGCTAGTGCAATACCTATTGACTTATACAAAGAAATTAAGCATGATATTGCACCTACTGAGTTAGAAGATATTGATGTCACAATTAAACTTGCCAATAGAGATACTATTTCACCAATGGGAATTGTTAGAGATGTTGAAGTCTTGTGTGGGAAAACTAAATATCTTGCTGATTTTCTTGTTCTTGGCTCCCCACAAGATAGCTTTTGTCCCATTATATTTGGTAGACCCTTCTTGAACACAGTTAATGCTAGGATAGACTGCGAAAAGGATGTTGTTACTATTGGTCTAGGTGATATGTCTCATGAGTTTAATTTCTCTAAATTTCGTAGACAACACCGTGAAGAAGAATTGCCTAGTAAGGATGAAATAATTGGTCTTGCTTCTATTGTCGTACCTCCTAGTGATCCTTTAGAACAATATTTGCTAGACAATGAAAATGATATGTTTATGAATGAAAGAAGGGAAATAGATGAAGTATTCTTTAAACAGGAACCCATCCTGAAACACAATCTGCCTGTTGAAATCCTAGGGGATCCTCCTCCACCCAAGGGTGATCCCGTGTTTGAGCTCAAATCGTTACCTGATACTCTTAAATATGCTTATCTTGATGAAAAGAAGATATATCCTGTTATTATTAGTGCTAACCTTTCAGAGCATGAAGAAGAGAGATTATTGAAAACTCTGAAGAAGCGTCGTGCTGCTATTGGATATACTCTTGATGATCTTAAGGGCATTAGTCCCACTCTATGTCAACATAAAATAAATTTGGAGAAAGATGCCAAACCAGTTCGTGATCATCAACGACGGCTTAATCCTAAAATGAAAGAAGTGGTAAGAAAGGAAGTACTAAAGCTCCTTGAGGCAGGTATAATTTATCCTGTTGCTGATAGTCAGTGGGTAAGTCCTGTCCATTGTGTCCCTAAGAAGGGAGGTATTACCGTAGTTCCTAATGATAAAGATGAATTGATCCCGCAAAGAATTATTACAGGTTATAGGATGGTAATTGATTTCCGCAAATTAAATAAAGCTACTAAAAAGGATCATTACCCCTTACCTTTTATCGATCAAATGCTAGAAAGATTATCCAAACATTCACATTTTTTGCTTTCTAGATGGTTATTCTGGTTTCTCTCAAATACATGTGTCAGCGGATGATCAATCAAAGACCACTTTTACTTGCCCTTTTGGTACTTTTGCTTATAGACGTATGCCTTTTGGTTTATGTAATGCACCTGCTACCTTTCAAAGATGCATGATGGCTATATTCTCTGACTTTTGTGAAAAGATTTGTGACGTTTTCATGGACGATTTTTCCGTCTATCGATCCTCTTTTGATGACTGCTTGAGCAACCTTGATCGAGTTTTGCAGAGATGTGAAGAAACTAATCTTGTCTTGAATTGGGAAAAGTGCCACTTTATGGTTAATGAAGGTATTATCTTGGGGCATAAAGTTTTTGAAAGAGGTATTGAAGTTGATAAAGCCAAGGTTGATGCTATTGAAAAGATGCCATGTCCCAAGGACATCAAAGGTATAAGAAGTTTCCTTGGTCACGCCGGATTTTATAGGTGGTTCATTAAGGACTTCTCAAAAATTTCTCGGCCTCTGACTAATTTATTACAAAAAGATATACCATTTGTCTTTGATGATGATTGTGTAGAAGCATTTGAAATACTTAAGAAAGCATTGATTTCTGCGCCTATTGTTCAGCCACCTGATTGGAATTTACCTTTTGAAATTATGTGTGATGCTAGTGATTATGTTGTAGGTGTTGTTCTAGGGCAAAGAGTTGATAAGAAATTAAATGTTATTCAATATGCTAGTAAAACTCTAGACAATGCTCAGAGAAATTATGCTACTACTGAAAAAGAATTCTTAGCAGTCGTATTTGCTTGTGATAAGTTCAGACCTTATATTGTTGATTCCAAAGTAACGATTCATACGGATCATGCTGCTATTAAATATCTTATGGAAAAGAAAGATGCTAAACCTAGACTTATTAGATGGGTTCTCTTGCTACAAGAATTTGATTTGCATATTATTGATAGAAAGGGAGCTGAGAACCCCGTTGCAGACAACTTGTCTAGGTTAGAAAATGTTCTTGATTACCCACTACCTATTGATGATAGCTTTCCGGATGAACAACTAAATGTCATAAATGCTTCTCGTACTGCTCCATGGTATGCTGATTATGCTAATTACATCGTTGCTAAATTTATACCACCTAGTTTCACATACCAGCAAAAGAAAAAGTTTTTCTATGATTTGAGACATTGCTTTTGGGATGACCCACATCTTTATAAAGAAGGAGTAGATGGTGTTATTAGACGTTGTGTACCTGAGCATGAACAGGAACAGATCCTACGCAAGTGTCACTCCGAGGCTTATGGAGGACACCACGCTGGAGATAGAACTGCACATAAGGTATTGCAATCCGGTTTTTATTGGCCTACTCTCTTCAAGGATGCCCGTAAGTTTGTCTTATCTTGTGATGAATGTCAAAGAATTGGTAACATTAGTAGACGTCAAGAATGCCTATGAACTATTCACTTGTTATTGAACCATTTGATGTTTGGGGCTTTGATTATATGGGACATTTTCCTGCCTCTAATGAATACACACATATTTTAGTTGCTGTTGATTACGTTACTAAGTGGGTAGAAGCTATTCCAACTAGTAGTGCTGATCATAACACTTCTATTAAGATGCTTAAAGAAGTTATTTTTCTGAGGTTTGGAGTCCCTAGCTATTTAATGACTGATGGTGGTTCACATTTTATTCATGGTGCTTTTCGTAAAATGCTTGCTAAGTACGATGTTAATCATAGAATTGCATCTCCTTATCACCCACAGTCTAGTGGTCAAGTAGAATTGAGTAATAGAGAGCTCAAATTAATTTTGCAAAAGACTGTTAATAGATCTAGAAAGAATTGGTCCAAGAAACTTGATGATGCATTATGGGCCTATAGAACTGCATATAAAAACCCTATGGGTATGTCTCCGTATAAAATGGTTTATGGAAAAGCATGTCACTTACCTCCAGAACTAGAACATAAGGCATATTGGGCCATTAAAGAGCTCAACTATGATTTCAAACTTGCCGGTGAGAAGAGGTTATTTGATATTAGCTCACTTGATGAATGGAGAACCCAAGCCTATGAAAATGCCAAGTTGTTTAAAGAAAAAGTTAAAAGATGGCATGACAAAAGAATACAAAAGCCTGAGTTTAATGTCGGTGATTATGTGTTACTATACAACTCTCGTTTAAGATTTTTTGCAGGAAAACTTCTCTCTAAATGGGAAGGCCCTTACGTTATCGAGGAGGTCTATCGTTCTGGTGCCATAAAAATCAACAAATTCGAAGGTACAAATCCGAAGGTGGTGAACGGTCAAAGAATTAAACATTATATCTCAGGTAATCCTATAAATGTTGAAATCAATGTTATTGAAACCGTGACCCCGGAGGAATACATAAGGGACACTTTCCGGAACGTTTCAGACTCCGAAAAGGAATAGGTATGTGGTACGGTAAGTAAACCGACTCCAAAACAGTTCTAAAGGCAAATTTTCTCCTTTTTGGAATATATAGAAAAATAGAAAAATAAGAAGCAGTCTGGGAAGGACACGAGGGCTCCACGAGGGTGGAGGGCGCGCCCTACCCCCCTGGGCGCGCCCCCCTACCTCGTGGGCACCTCGTGTGCTCTCCGGACTCCGTTTTCTTGCATGATATGTATTTTGGTCGGTAAAAATTCATTATATAATCTCCCGAAGGTTTTGACTCCTGTATCACGCAATTATCCTCTGTTCTTGTTTCGAGTTGTTTCCTGTCAGGGTTGTCAAGGCCAGGCATCATGTCGTCCCCCTCCTCCAACATTGGTGATAACGATGCGTGGCTAATGAAGATAGAGTTGAAGAGGGAAGAACCCATGGAGATCAACAAGGATGAAGGGATCAAGAAGGCCAGGGAGGACCAAGCTCCGGCAGCTGAAGACATCCTTCAACTTGATCACAATCTTCTTACCCCAACTGAAATCGAAGCTTTCAAGATGATTGAGTTAGCTCGTATACAGAACAAGTATCTCACACGTGAAAATATTTTGTTGAAGGAGCATATCGTTGCACTCAAGGGCATTATCCACAAGCTGGAGGACCTCTTACGCTCGATGTGCGACTATCCATCATCACCTCCACCTTCTTCACCAGCAAAGGAGACATAATCACATGGGTATGGGCACTCCCCTTGGCAACTGCCAAGCTTGGGGGAGATGCCCCGGTATCGTATCACAACCACATCTCCTATCTTTACCATTTTTCTTAGTTCGATCCTTTTAGTAATATCTTGATCTAGTAGAATAAAGTTTTGGTATGATATAGTTTTGAGTTTTTCTTTATGATCTCTCTATGTAATCGAGTCCGTGAGCTATATAATAAAGATTAGTGTTGAGTCAAGGGCTTTATTATTTTTCCATGATCTTGAGTGAATAAAAGAAAAGAGAAAGGAATAAAAAGAAACAAAGAGATCATATTGATCTTATGAAGAGTAATGACTTCACATAGAAAGAGTATGATGATTAAAACTTGTTGAGAGTTGGCAAACATAGCCTTGGTCATCGTTGCAATTAATAGGAAGTAATAAAGAAAGAGAGGTTTCACATATAAATATACTATCTTGGACATCTTTTATGATTGGGAGCACTCATTAAAATATGACATGCTAAAGAGTTGATGTTGGACAAGGAAGACAATGTAATGGGTTATGTTTTCTTATATCTGAGATAAAGTATATTGTCATGGATCATCCAACATGTTGAGTTTGCCTTTCCCCCTCATGCTAGCCAAATTCTTTGCACCAAGTAGAGATACTATTGGTGCTTCCAAAAACCCTTAAACCAGTTTTGCCATGAGAGTCCACCATATCTACCTATGGATTGAGTAAGATCCTTCAAGTAAGTTGTCATCGGTGCAAGAAATAAAAATTGCTCTCTAAATATGTATGATTGATTGGTGTGGAGGAAATAAGCTTGATACGATCTTGTGATGTGGAAGAAATAAAAGCGACGGACTGCATAATAAAGGTTCATATCACAAGTGGCAATATAAAGTGACGTTCTTTTGCATTAAGATTTTTAGCATCCAACCCTGAAAGCGCATGGCAACCTCAGCTTCCCTCTGCGAAGGGCCTATCTTTTATTATTACCTTCTACCTCATGCAAGAGTCATGGTGATCTTCACCTTTCCTTTTTACATTTTATCCTTTGGCAAGCACAGGATGGCAACTATCTAATTGGATGTAAGTTAGCATGAACTATTATTGTTGACATTACCGTTGAGGTAAAAGGTTGGGAGGCGAAACTATAAGCCTCTATCTTTCTCTGTGTCTGATTAAAACTCCGTAACCACAAGTATTGCGTGAGTGTTAGCAATTATGAAAGACTAAATGATAGTTGAGTATGTGGACTTGCTAGAAAGCTCTGACATAGACTCTTTCTGATGTTATGATAAATTGCAATTGCCTCAATGACTGAGATTATAGTTTGTTAGTTCTCAATAAAGTTTCTGATTCATACCTTGCATTGTGAATAGATTATTACTTGAGCATAAGAAATCATATGACAATATCCATATATGTTGCTGTTGTGAGAATAATCATGATGCCCTCATGTCCGTATTTTATTTTATCGACACCTCTACTCTAAACATGTGGACATATTTATCGTTATCGGCTTCCGCTTGAGGACAAGCGAGGTCTAAGCTTGGGGGAGTTGATACGTCCATTTTGCATCATGCTTTTATATCGATATTTATTGCATTATGGGCTGTTATTACACATTATGTCACAATACTTATGTCTATTCTCTCTTATTTTACAAGGTTTACATAAGGAGGGAGAATGCCGGCAGCTGGAATTCTGGGCTGGAAAAGGAGCAAATATTAGAGATCTATTCTGCACAACTCCAAAAGTCCTGAAACTCCACGAAAGTTATTTTTGGAAATAATAAAAAATACTGAGCGGAAGAAATATGTCAGGGGGGCCTCCACCTGTCCACGAGGGTGGGGGCGCGCCCTACCCCCCTGGACACACCCCCTGCCTCATGGGCCCCCTGTTGGCCCTCCGGTGCCCATCTTCTGCTATATGAAGTCTTTCGTCCAAAGAAAAATCATAAGCAAGCTTTCGGGACGAGACTCCGCTGCCACGAGGCGGAACCTTGGCGGAACCAATCTAGGGCTCCGGCAGAGCTGTTCTGCTGGGGACACTTCCCTCCGGGAGGGGGAAATCATCGCCATCATCATCACCAACGCTCCTCTCATCGGGAGAGAGCAATCTCCATCAACATCTTCACCAGCACCATCTCCTCTCAAACCCTAGTTCATCTCTTTTATCCAATTCTTGTCTCTAAGTCTGGGATTGGTACCTGTAGGTTGCTAGTAGTGTTGATTACTCCTTGTAGTTGATGCTAGTTGGTTTATTTGGTGGAAGATCGTATGTTCAGATCCTTTATGCATATTAACACTCCTCTGATTATGAACATGAATATGCTTTGGGAGTAGTTACGTTTGTTCCTGAGGACATGGGAGAAGTCTTGCTATTAGTAGTCATGTGAATTTGGTATTCGTTCGATATTTTGATGATGTATGTTGTCTCTCCTCTAGTGGTGTTATGTGAACGTCGACTACATGACACTTCACCATTATTTGGGCCTAGAGGAAGGCATTGGGAAGTAATAAGTAGATGATGGGTTGCTAGAGTGACAGAAGCTTAAACCCTAGTTTATGTGTTGCTTCGTAAGGGGCTGATTTGGATCCATATGTTTCATGCTATGGTTAGGTTTACCTTAATACTTTTGTTGTAGTTGCGGATGCTTGCAATAGAGTTTAATCATAAGTGGGATGCTTGTCCAAGTAAGGACAGCACCCAAGCACCGGTCCACCCACATATCAAATTATCAAAGTACCGAACGCGAATCATATGAACGTGATGAAAACTAGCTTGACAATAATTCCCATGTGTCCTCGGGAGCGCTTTTCTCTGTATAAGAGTTTGTTCAGGCTTGTCCTTTGCTACAAAACGGATTGGGCCACCTTGCTGCACTTTATTTACTTTTGTTACTTGTTGCTTGTTACAAATTATCTTATCACAAAATTATCTGTTACCTACAATTTCAGTGCTTGCAGAGAATACCTTGCTGAAAACCGCTTATCATTTCCTTCAGCTCCTCGTTGGGTTCGACACTCTTACTTATCGAAGGGACTACGATAGATCCCCTATACTTGCGGGTCATCACACCGCAGCCCTGCTCCGGGCTCGGCGAGAGCTTGGGGGCACGTAGCTGTCGTCGCTCGTCTCCGAAGTCTCGTAGAGCTCGGGAGAATCGCTGGACTCCGAGGCGTCGCTGCTGCTTCCAGAGGAGTCGCTGGCAACACGGATAGTAGGCCCTGCCCTGGCTGCGACGCCGTCCTGACGGCCCCTTCTGGGGCAGCATTCCAGGCGGCGGCCTTCTGTGCCGAAGACCTTGAAGAATAGCGTGGAGGCGCCATAGAATTCGAAGTGGATCACGAGGGCGCCCTCCGCACGGCACACTCGGGCGACCTCACCCCAGCCTCGGGTCATGAAGATCTTGCCTGAGGAGATGGCTTCAACTTCTGCTCCAGTCGCCGGCGCGTCGCAGTCGGCGTGCTGTAGCCAAAGCTCGAGGGCCCCCCTCGGCGGCATCTCGGCAGAGAAGAAGGAAGAGAAGTGTAACGCCCATGATGCGGCTATATCTCTCACGTGTCGAGGCACGACTTAGAGGCATAACCGCATTGTAGTTTTTGTCGCAAGAAGGGTCATCTTCACACAATCCCATGTAATGAACAAGAATGGGATAAAGAGAGTTGGCTTACAATCGCCACTTCACACAATACATTAATAAATTCATACATCATCCAAAATACACACATAGTCCGACTACGGACAACCAAATGAAAAGAAGATAACCCAACTGCTAGATCCCCGATCGTCCCAACTGGACTCCACTACTGATCAACCGAAAACGAAACATAGTAATGACCAAGGTCCTCGTCAAACTCCCACTTGAGTTCAGTAGCATCACCTGCACTGGTATCATCGGCACCTGCAACTGTTTTGGTAGAATCTGTGAGTCACGAGGACTCAGCAATCTCACACCCGCGAGATCAAGACTATTTAAGCTTATGGGAAGGATGGGGTAATGAGGTGGAGCTGCAGCAAGCACTAAGCAAATATGGTGGCTAACATACGCAAATAAGAGTGAGAAGAGAAGCAACGCAACGGTCGAGAAGCTAGAAGTGATCAAGAAGTGATCCTGAAACTACTTACGTTCATACATAACCCAAACCGTGTTCACTTCCCGGACTCCGCCGAAAAGAGACCATCATGGCTACACACGCGGTTGATGTATTTTAATTAAGTCAAGTGTCATGTTATCTACAACCGGATATTAACAAATTCCCATCTGCCACATAACCGCGGGCACGGCTCTCGAAAGTTTATACCCTGCAGGGGTGTCCCAACTTAGCCATCACAAGCTCTCACGGTCAACGAAGGATATTCCTTCTCCCGGGAAGACCCGATCAGTCTCAGAAAACCGGTTACAAGACATTCCGACAATGGTAAATCAAGACCAGCAAAGCCGCCCGATGTGTCGACAATCCCGATAGGAGTCGCACGTATCTCATTCTCAGGACACACCGGATAGGTCAAGCTATGAGTAAAACCAGTCCTCAAGTTGCCCCGAGGTGGCCCTGCAGGCTGCCCGGTTCGTACCAACACTTAGAGAAGCACTGCCCCGGGGGGGTTAAAAGAAAGATGACCCTCGGGTTGGCCGACCCAAGGGAAGGGTAATAGGTTGTTAGGAAAATGTAAAACCAAGGTTGGGCCTTGCTGGAGGAGTTTTATTCAAAGCAAATTGTCAAGGAGTTCCCATAACACCCAACCGCGTAAGGAACGCAAAATCAAGGAACATAACACCGGTATGACGGAAACTAGGGCGGCAAGAGTGGAACAAAACACCAGGCATAAGGCCGAGCCTTCCACCCTTTACCAAGTATATAGGTGCATTAATTAAAATAAGAGATATTGTGATATCCCAACATATCCATGTTCCAACTCGGAACAAACTTCATCTTCACCTACAACTAGCAACGCTATAAGAGGGGCTGAGCAAAAGCGGTAACATAGCCAAACAATGGTTTGCTAGGAAAGGTGGGTTAGAGGCTTGACATGGCAATATGGGAGGCATGATATAGCAAGTGGTAGATAGCGCGGCATAGCAATAGAACGAACAACTAGCAAGCAAAGATAGAAGTGATTTCGAGGGTATGGTCATCTTGCCTGAGATCCCGCAAGGAAGAAGAACGAGTCCATGAAGAAGACAAACGGACGAAGTCGAACGAATCCTCACAAACGCGACGTTATCGGAACTAACCCGAAGAAGCAACACCGGAAAGAAGCAATAAACAACCATCACATGAACATGGCATGATGCACAATCAAGTATGATGCATGTCCGGTTTAATGATTCATGGCATGGCAAATGCAACAAACAACACTACAAATTAAGTGGAGCTCAATATGCAACGAGTTGCATATTAACGAAACACCACATCAAATATTTAGTTCTCTCTCGTTTATGTACCCAACAATATTAAATGTTGATTAACATGGCAAGAGGTGAAGCATAAGTAAACTAACTATTTAGGAAAGTTAAAATGAGGCCGGAACAACAAACAACAATTCCGAAAAATCCCCATATGCATATTTTGGATTTGGTACTGTTCTGCCCTATACAGATTTAGAGTTATTAAACATGCAAAGTAATGCCACCATCTTAAACTATGCATTTTTCTACCACATTTACATATAAAGAACATTTAAATCCGAGCTACGGTTATTTAGTTATGAAATAAACCATTTTAACATGGAAAGATGTAAATTAATGCAAACATCAATTTTAAATATTTTTAACAGGGATGAAAGTGGCATATTATGAAACTAGACAAAATTCTAAGCACTTTTCATATTTAAATCATTTTAATCCGATGCACCATTTGTGAGTTATTAAATGCATGATCTAGAGGGACTTTTCTGTAAAACTGGCAGTCTCTGGATAATACACAAATTCGCAGACGCTGGAAAAAAAATGTCTTCTGGGCCGAATCTGGCTTGGCCAACAGGAGCAGGGGCGCTGGAGGCTCACCATGGGCTCTTGGCCCGGTCGGTGGAGGAGGTAGCAGGCCAGTTGAGGAGCTGGGGCAGGCTGGGCCTTGGCCAGAGAGGCGCTGACGAGGCTCGCGCGGTCAACGGGGCGAGAGGCTGCATCCAAGCGAGCGAAGCAGAGGATGCGTCGGCGCTGACAGCAGGTCGACGCCGCGGGGGCGTCCGGCAGCGGCGGCGCTTGGCGACAGGAGGCGGGCTTGGCAGGGGCGCGGCGGCTGCTCAATGCAGCGAGGACGGGCGAAGGGGCACCGGATCCGGGCGACGGCAGGAGGTGGCTCCCGTGCATTCTGGTGACGGGGTTCTCCTGACCACGGGAGAGAGACAGAGATAAGAGACATGCAACGTGAGAACGCGGGAGGAAAAGGAAGATGGGAGGAGGGAGACGGCGACCTGCGGGGCTTCACCGGCGTCTGCACTCACCGGAGATGGCGACCAAAAGCGGGGGAGGTGGAGCAGAGGCAAGCCGGCGGCGTCGGGATCCTCTTGGCGGCCTTGGCGTTCGTCCAAGGAGGTCCCTTGTCCAAAGGAAACGAGCAGAGGAATGAGCATAGGGAGAGGAAACCAGAGAGGGAAAGGAAGGAGAAAGGGAACGGACAAGGACCTGGCTGGGCGGCTCCGGCGACGGGATCCTGGTGGCTTCGGCCGCTCCGCTTCCGTTCGCGCGGGAGCGAGCGAGCAGAGGCAGGGCAGAGGAAGGGGAGGGACGACAAGGCAGCGGCCTGGTGGAGTTGGGATCCATGGAGGTGAATCGAGAGGAGAGGTGGAGGCTACCATTTGGGTGGATGGGGAAAACGAGGTGGATCTCGCGGCTGGCGGCACGACGGGACTGATGGGACAAGCTCCCTAGGATCTAGGGTTGTCCACTATATATAGCAACTAGGTTTTTGGCTAGGGACTAATCTGGCCCTTCGATCGTAATCGAATGGCCGAGAAAAGTAGGTTAGGTGGTCACGGTCAAGAGGGAAGCGAAAACCCAATTGGTCTGGAACGGTCAATGAAGGCAAGGGGAACGCGGCAACTACGAGCAACTACAGGTTTTATGAAAACATGCGATTGCAATGCGATGATGAATGCAACACACAAATAAATACACACAACGATAACGAAAAATATGGAAGCTGTCTGGAGCGTCGGTCTCGGGGCGTTACAACACTCCACCACTAGAAGAGGATCTCGTCCCGAGATCTAGGATGGCACCGGGGAGAAATGGAAGAGGAAGAGGTAAAATAAAGTTGCTTCTTTAACAGACGAGTGAAACCAAAGAACCTTGAGAGGTTGAACAAACTGAAAGAGAGAATACAATGGAGATGAACGCGAGGGCGCCCTCCGCACGGCACACTCGGGCGACCTCACCCCAGGCTCGGGTCATGAAGATCTTGCCTGAGGAGATGGCTTCAACTTCCGCTCCAGTCGTCGGCGCGTCGCAGTCGGCGTGCTGCAGCCAAAGCTCGAGGGGCCCCCTCGGCGGCATCTCGGCAGAGAAGAAGGAAGGGAAGCAGATCCAAGTGCTCGGGGGCGTCGCCGCCCACAGCACAAGCTCGCGTGAAGAGTCCGCGGCATGGACCCCGGGGACGGTGACGCGTGCCAGCGCGGCGTGGCGACCGGGGACGGCGACGCGTGCCAGCGTGGCGCGGCGATCGTGGCTGCGGCGCATGTGGCGCCGCTCGCCGCCTCTTCCTCCTGAGCCCCCGGCTTGGGCGTACAGGGGCAACGGATACCCAGGAGGAGGCCGCTCGCGCCAAGGCCTCGTCACCTCCTGCATCACCGCCGCGTTACGGTGATGGACTGGCCTCTTCTTCGGTGGAATCGGCCCTGGCTCGTCGCGGGGAGCTTTTCCTTTCTCCGCAGCGGGAAACCTTCGGACGGGCGCCATCGGTGTTGCTACTGGCAATGGAGCAAAGGGAGAGAAGCGAATGGAATGGGAAGAGATGGGCGACGGGGGCTCTACCCCCTCTCTATTTATAGCAGGGGAAGGCCAACCGGCGCCCCCATGATCAGAGGTAATGATGGTTTTTCCTTGCATGCAATAGGGACTCGTCAAATCGGGCAGTTGCCGAGCCAGCGTGGGGAAGCGGAGACGCCCACGTCCAATCAACAGCCACGCGTCGACCAAGGCCACAGGCTGTTGGGGCCCACGGCGCTCCGCACTTGCCCTTTGGCTTCGCCTCGAAGGCAAGTCCAAGCGCGCCTTGGGCTCGAGGGCTACTGTCGGCGCTCTGGGAACGGGGGTCCCCAGACTTGCCTGCCTGCGGCCCATGGCGTGGCTCTCCGAGCGGGCCCGTACGTCCCATCTTCACCAACAAGCTTTCAAGACCCTCGCGAGGTGGACGACACAAGACCTCCTCGGGAGCGGTCTCACCAGACTGGCTCGCGAGGGGCGGAGAGATCAAGGCAAGGCAAACCTCGCGAGGTTCCAGTGACGTGGGCCATGACGAACGAGACCAGGCGGGCGCCAGCGCGCATAGTGTCCTTGCTTCCTCTTTGGTGCTATAGGGGCAAGCGCAGGCGAGGAGTACCGAGGCATCAAGCAAAGGTTTCCATATCGGTGCAACGAGACCAAGACCAGTAGGACGGCAAGACGGAGGTCATCATGGAGCCCAAGACGGCGTCACCACCAGAGCCTTTGGCAGGCGAAGACTACTTTTGTCAGGATAAGCTGTACTAGTTGTCCCCTTTCAAATTGGCCGTTGTTGGCTCCCTTCCCGCTCAATATTTGGGAAGAGGACCAGGGCCTATATAAATAGGGCTAGCCACCACAGTAGAGAGCTAAACTGAGCCTAGGCTGATCGGATCCTCACCTACCAGAACTCATCTGGAGCGATCCTCATCCACACACCACTCACCAAGCACAAGAACACCTCTCCTCAGGAGGCTGTTCTTCCCCTTGTACTATTCATCCTCAGCCCAAGAGGCAATCCACCACCACCACACTGGAGTAGGGTATTACACCGCAACGGTGGCACGAACCAATATAAATCTTGTGTCTTTGTGTTCTTTGGGTTCAGCGAGCTAGTCAGTGAATTCGTGAAGCGTGTGAGGGCGTGGTCGGTGAGGGGGAGATCTTCGCGCGCACCCCAGTGTTCGAACCTTAAGGGTTTTACCGGAACCCGAAATCCGACAGCCCCAGGACCTATTCCTTCAGCCCATCCTGCTCCACCTCCAGCTCCTTCACCTTGCCAGCATGGACCTGGGCCTGAGCATTGAGTGCCTCCTTGTGCCTCTGCTCCAGCTGCTGGGTCCGCTGCACGGCAAGCTTCTTGACCTCCTCATCCTTGCCACGGAGGGTGGCGGCGAGCGCCTCCTCATGAGCAGCAAGGTCCTCCTCCTGGGAGTTCAGCTCGGCCTGGTGCTGGTGCCGAGCGGCCTCGTCCTTGGTGGCCTATTCCTTCGCCGCCTCCTGGGCTTTCTCGACATCGGCCTGCTGCAGGATAAGATCCTATTTACGCTCAGCCAGCAGATCCTGGGCAACCTTCAGTTCCTCATGGGCCTAGCGGAACCAGGCCTGCATCTCGGTGACGCGCCCCGCGAGATCCGCCTCCGCCTTGTCCACCGCCGCCATCCTGGACTTTGCCTTGTCCAGGCGGGCACGGTGAAGCGCCTAGAGCTTCTGGAAGTTGGCGCTCATTGCCCGAAGGAGCCGCTCCTCCTGGGAACCGCCGCCACTGGCGCTCGGTTCGTCAACAACCTCAAGCCCGGCGATGGCGAGCACCTCGTCATCGAACACCTCCCCCTCGGTGGGCGCCCTGGTGCTCACCGTCCCTGGGAGGTGGACGAACAGGCCGTCGCTCACATTCAGGTACTTGCCCGAGCCAGAGGCAGCGGAGGAGGAAGGTTGGTCGTCAACCACCCCCTCCCCAGCAGGCCCCGTGCCGGCCTCCTCGGCAGCGGCCTTGCCGGCCTCCCCGGCAGGCCCCTTGGTGGCCTCTTCAGCGGCAGTCTTGGCGGCCTCCTCGGCGGTGATCTTGCTCAGCCTCGGCATCCCTGGCGACCTCCTCGATGACGGTGTCGATGTCCCCCCAATCCGCCGAGGAAGGGTCTGGATACCAGGAAGGGGAATGAGGCGGAGCCAGGGTCGAGGTTTAAAAAGAAGAAGAAAGAACAGGGATAGAAAGCAAATAACTCACCCACACCGGGCTGGGAAGAAGTGGCGCCCTCCCCGCCAGCATTCGTTGCTGGGGCAGAACCCCCGGCACCCAAGTTCGCCTCCTCGTCTTCCATATGCGTGGGCTTGGTGGTGGATGCCCTTGCCGGGGACGCCCCTCGGGGCGGCGTGGTCGAGAGGGGCGGCGTGTTGGGGGTGGCCCTCGGCGGCTCCTCCTGCTGCCGTTCTTCTCCTGCAAACCCGGCAAGATCGACGTCGAATATTCACACCCCAAAGTTCATCAATGGAGGAGTAAGTGATGCGCTTACGTTGGGGACTGAAGCAGGGGCTACGCCGGGGGCTGCTATCCACCAGCAACGGCATATGCGAAGTACCCGCCGGGGGCTTGTCGCCCGTCGAGCCCTTGGCCCTCTTCGCCACCCTCTGGGCCAGCGTCTCGACGTCCCTGTGAAGATAACACCAAATGAAAGAAGGATAACATTGGAGTGACGTCAGGAGATGATGCGGGGGGCGAAATACTTACTCTTCCTCCACCTCCTCCTCCACTAGCTTCCTCTTCCTCGCCGGGCTGAAAGATCTGAGGTCAAACTTGGCCTCCAAGGTGCTGCCCGAAGGGGAAGGAGATGGGGTCCGGTACCGCTTGGACGAGGAGGCAGCAGTCGCCTTCCTCTTCGCCACTGCGGCCTTCGCCGCCTTCGTCGCTGCCGCGGCCTTCATCGCCCTCATCTCGCGCACGAGCTGCTCCTGGGACGGCTGCCGCTGCATGATCCTGCCGGGCCAGACCGGCTCACCAGAGTTGGCTCGCCTCAGGACGCGCTGCCTCCCCGTGACCGGGGGTCGTTCACCTCGACCTCCTCTTCGAACGACTCATCGCCCGCATCTTCAACAAGGGGGTCCTCGGCGTTTGTGCCACTAGCCTCCCCGGCAGACTCCGCCCACTGGGCGAGCTCCCTCTCCCTCGCTGACTCGCTCTCCGGTGCCTCCTTCTCCCCGGCATCCTTGGCCGCTCCCTGTTGGGGAACATAGTAATTTCAAAAAAAATCCTACGCACACGCAAGATCATTGTGATGCATAGAAACGAGAGGGGAGAGTATCGTCTATGTACCCTCGTAGACCGTAAGCGGAAGCATTATGACAACGCGGTTGATGTAGTCGTACGTCTTCATGATCGACCGATCCTCAGTACCGAACATACGGCACCTCCGCATTCAGCACACGTTCAGCTCGGTGACGTCCCGCGAACTCACGATCCAGTAGAGCTTCGGGGAAGAGCTTCGTCAGCACGACGGCGTGGTGACGGTGTTGATGAAAGTTACTGACGCAGGGCTTCGCCTAAGCACCGCTACGATATGACCGAGGTGGATTATGGTGGAGGGGGGCACCGCACACGGCTAAGAGAGATCAATGATCAACTTGTGTGTCTATGGGGTGCCCCCTGGCCACGTATATAAAGGATGGAGGGAGGAGGAGGCCGGCCCTCATAGGGCGCGCCCAAGTGTGGAGTCCTACTAGGACTCCCGAGTCCTAGTAGGATTCCACCTCCCACATGGAATAGGAAAAAGGGAAGGGAGAAGGAGAAGGAAGGAACGGGGCGCCCCCCCCCCTCCCTAGTCCAATTCAGACCAGTCCATGGGGAGGGGTGCGGCCACCCTTTGAGGCCTTTCTCTCCTTTCACGTATGGCCCATTAAGGCCCAATACGAATTCCCGTAACTCTCCGGTACTCCGAAAAATACACGAATCACTCGGAACCTTTCCGATGTCCGAATATAGTCGTCCAATATATCGATCTTTACATCTCGACCATTTCGAGACTCCTCGTCATGTCCCCGATCTCATCCGGGACTCCAAATTACCTTCTGTACATCAAAACATATAAACTCATAATACAAATCGTCACCGAACGTTAAGCGTGCGGACCCAACGGGTTCGAGAACTATGTAGACATGACCGAGACACATTTCCGGTCAATAACCAATAGCGGAACCTGGATGCTCATATTGGCTCCCACATATTCTACGAAGATCTTTATCGGTCAAACCGCATAACAACATGCGTTGTTCCCTTTGTCATCGGTATGTTACTTGCCCGAGATTCGATCGTCGGTATCTCAATACCTAGCTCAATCTCATTACCGGCAAGTCTCTTTACTCGTTCCGTAATGCATCATCCCGCAACTAACTCATTAGTCACATTTTTTGCAAGGTTTATAGTGATGTGCATTACCGAGAGGGCCCAGAGATACCTCTCCGATAATCGGAGTGATAAATCCTAATCTCGACCTATGCCAACTCAACAAGTACCATCGGAGACACCTGTAGAGCACCTTTATAATCACCCAGTTACGTTGTGACGTTTGGTAGCACACAAAGTGTTCTTCCGGTACTCGGGAGTTGCATAATCTCATAGTCATAGGACCATGTATAAGTCAGGAAGAAAGCAATAGCAACATACTAAACGATCAAGTGCTAAGCTAACAGAATGGGTCAAGTCAATCACATCATTCTCCTAATGATGTGATCCCGTTTATCAAATGAAAACTCATGTCTATGGTTAGGAAATTTAACCATCTTTGATCAACGAGCTAGTCAAGTAGAGGCATACTAGTGACACTCTGTTTGTCTATGTATTCACACATGTATTATGTTTCCGGTTAATACAATTCTAGCATGAATAATACACATTTATCATGAAATAAGGAAATAAATAATAACTTTATTATTGCCTCTAGGGCATATTTCCTTCACTCCCTTGCCCCTGCTGGTTTTGGAAGCCATGGCAGCTGGAAGGGGGTGAAGGATCAAGAGCAATGGGGGCGGCGGCAGCAAGCAGAGGCAAGAACTTCGAATATTTCGCCTGGGGAAGAACAGAGGAACGGCGGTTCCGAGATTGGAAGAGGCGCAGAGGGTAAATGAGCAGCGCGCCTGCAGTTTCTCCTTTTTACGGGGAAGGCGCGGGCCGCCTCTTTGCCATTTACTACGATGTGATGCATGAGGGCAGCAACCACCCCACGCATGACCCCCATGTCACGCATGACCCCCACGCCATGCATTCAACGCGGGTTGTGGGGAAGCGCAACGAGCGAGGGAGTTACTGCGGTAAAAACTCCACCACACACGCGCCCGCGCATTGTTCTGGGCCTGGACCAATAACGCCCTGCGCTTATATGTGGCCCAGGCCCGGGGGCTCCTGTCGGTGTACAAAAGTAGGGGTCCCTTTTTGCACGCCTTTACTTGTGCACGGGTAGTCGCAGCCCCACGCCCCTGGCCACGCTTGGCGGGGCAGAGGAAGAAAAGACACAAGATGGGCGAACAAACACCAAGCCGGAAACACAAAGAGCAGAAGGGTGAGGTGGACTCCCCCGGCAAGGCCCTTGCCGGGGCGGCCTCCACAGCCCCGGCAAGAACCTTTCCGGGGCAACTTGCCCAACGCCAGCAGGGTTGCCACCCTTGAGCCTGGGAGTTCTGACGCCCTCAAACCACATTGGAAACAAGGCTCGGGAAGCGCCTCCATGGTGGCATGCATATCTTTGTGAAAACCAGAAGTATACAGGACTAGATGAATAACCAGAAGACAAAGATCCTCGGCAAGATCCTTGCCAAGGATACCCACCAGACCACCGGCAAGCCCCTTGCCGGGGACGACCATGATACAACGGCAAGACCCTTGCTGGAGCACCTGTGTGGCGACGTGCGGCCTCTAGGCCAACTCAGCAAGCACCTGCGTGGTGGCATGCAGATCTTCATGAAGGCTCTGCCACTGCACCAACTCAGCAGCCAGCCAGCGTGGCACTACACGCCTCATCAGTTCGGACGCGTGTCGAAGCCAGGCGAGGCGGCGACAGCTGGGACGAGCTTCCTTGCCGTCCCTGATAAAGCAAGAAGAGCACGTCGGCAGCGCATTAAATGTGGTTTTCCTACGGTGCCAGAGGATAGACTAGACCACTGTATAGCTTTCCACCTCCTGTGTGCCACTGTGGCAGCCCCTTTGTCTATAAAAGGAGGCCCACGGCGTACTGAGGAAGGATTCGGACTTTTTGGACCCTGCACGCCTTGTAGCTAGTCCAAGAACACCGGATAAATAGAAACCAACAGGAGTAGGGTATTACGCATCACTTGCGACCCGAACCTGGATAATCCCCCCGCGTTGATCTCTCAATCCCGCTCTTTCCACAGCCCCACGCCCGCCAACCGTAGCAAAAGGGATTCCTCGTAATCTCGTAGGTGTCGTTTCCCCCGACACTAGTCTTGCTTCCTTTGTAAGGGAATATTCCTTATGCTTTTACTCTTAAGCTGGCCCACCACATTTGAGCCGGCCTTCTGGGCCTTGGGCCTAGTCCTCTATCTGACCCGCCGTCAGGGCCATTAGTGAGTCGCCAGGCTCGTGAGTCGTCAGACCAGTGAGCCGCCAGACTCATGAGTCGCCAATCCTCTGGCGAGTTACCGATGAAACGCCAAGTCCCAGCCGGGTCATATATCCGGTCGGGTCATACCGCGGGGTATATCCCCGACACTTACTAATAAGCTTAAGGTCATTAATAGTTCTACTCATATAATTATCCAAGCAGTCAAGCATGTAAGCATTACGTTTCAATTGTCTACTAACATAAGCATTGAAAATTTCATGTTTAAAAATAAAATTATCAAACTCATCCAAGCATTGACTAGCAGACTTATTATGAGGAATATCACCTTCATCAAATCTATAGAGAGAATTTACCTCTACTACCTAGGTCAGGTTATCAAGACCATGTATTTCTTCAATAGGCGGTAAATTCTTAACATCTTCAGCTTTAATACCTTTTTCTTTCATAGATTTCTTTGCCTCTTGCATATCTTCAGGACTGAGAAATAGAATACCTCTTCTCTCTGGAGTTGGCTTAGGAGTTGGTTCAAGAAGTGTCCAATCATTATCATTACTCAATATATTATTTAATAGCAATTCAGCTTGCTCAATAGTTCGTCCCCTAAAAACACAACTAGCACAACTATCTAGGTGGTCCCTAGAAGCATCAGTTAGTCCATTATAAAAGATATCAAGTATTTCATTTTTCTTGAGAGGGTGATCAAGCAAAGCATTAAGTAATTGGAGAAACCTCCCCCAAGCTTGTGGGATACTCTCTTCTTCAAATTGCACAAACTTAATTATTTCCTTTGAAGCTGCTTGTTTCTTATGAGCTGGGAAATATTTTTCAGAGAATTAGTAAATCATATCCTGGGGAATACACACACACAACCAGGAGCAAGAGAATTAAACCACAACTTAGCATCACCTTTTAACGAGAAAGGAAACAACTTAGGAATATAGTAATAACAATTTTTTTCCTCATGGGCAAATAGGGTGGCTATATCATTTAATTTAGTAAGATGTGCCACAACAGTTTCAGATTCATAACCATAGAAAGGATCAGATTCAACCTGTCGGTGGGAAACGACACCTATGGGATCACTGGAATCCCTTCTATGGTTGGCGGGCGCGAGGTTGTGGGAAGAGCAGGTCTGACAGGAAGCACACGGATCGTTTACCCTGGTTCGGGCCGCGAGGATGCGTAATACCCTAGTCCTGCTTTGGTGGATGTATTGAGTGTTCTTCTGTTCTTGAGCTAGCTACGGGATGTAAGTTGCCCGAAAGAGCCGAATCCCTCTCCAGTATGCCTCGGGCCTCCTTTTATAGGCAAAAGGGGTTGCCACGGTGGCACACAGGAGGTGGAAAGGTGTACAGCGCGCGAGCTTATCGCCCGGCGTTATGGGACAAAGTGCATTAAATGCGTTACTTAGGTGTCCATTAGCTTTATTGGGGACGGGATCGAGGCCCGTCCCGTCCATCGCCGCTCTGCCTCGCTTCGACACACGCCCAGGCCAGCGATGCGTGCGGTGCCATGTAGGCAGGCAGGTAGCTGAGGTGGCGCGGTGGTGGAGCCTTCACGAAGATCTGCATGTCAGCATGCAGGTGCTTGCTGAGTCGGTGTAGAGGCCGCTCGTCGCCACGCAGGTGCCTGCCCAGCTGGTTGAGCTAGCAGCTGCTTGGGAACAGCGGTGGAGTCTTGGCTGGTGCGGGCCTGGCTGTGGCCCTGCTGACGCCCTCGGCAAGGGTCTTGTCAGGGGGCCCGGCAAGGGTCTTGCCATGGCGCTGCGGTCGTCCCTGGCAAGGCTCTTGCCGGGGGTCTTGTGGGTTTCCTCGGCTAGAATCCCGCCGAGGATCATCGTCTTCTGGTCCTCATCTGGTCTCATGTATCTATGATCTTGACAAAGATCTGCATGCCACCACAGAGGTGCCTCCCGAGCCCTGGGTCCAATTTAGTTGTTGGTGATGTTTGGAACCCTTGTGCTCAAGGGTGGCTCGCTCTGCTGGTGTTGGGCAAGTTGCCCCGGCAAGGCTCTTGCCGGGGCCGCGGAGGCCGCCCCGGCAAGGGTCTTGCCGGGGGAGTCCACCTCGCCCCCTTGCCCTTTTATGCTCCTGTTCTTGGTGTTGCTTTGGTCGTCTTGTGCTCCGGCTTCTCTCCTCCTTCCCTCCTCTGCCCTGCTAAGTGTGGCCGCGGCGCGCGGCTCTGGCTGCCCGTGCACAAGTAAAGGGGTCAAAAGGAGAGCCCCTACTTTTGTACACCGACAGGATCCCCCGGGTCTGGGACGCACATAAGCGCGACGCGTTGTTGGGCCAGGCCGAGAACGGTGCGCGGGCAGGTGGGCGGATTTTTACCGTAGTAACTGTTCGTCCGCTGCGCTTCCCCACGACCCGCGTTGAACGCGCGATGTGGAGGGGCGTGCGGGACGTGGGGGCCATGCGTGGGGCGGTTCCCGCACGCATGCGTCACACCGCAGTTAATGGGAAAAGAGGCGGCCCGCGCCTTCCCCGTAAAACGGAATAACCGCGGGCACTCTGCTGATTTACCCTTCGTGCTTTCCCCAATCTCGGAACCGTCGTCCCCTTCTTCCTCCTTCTCAAGCTCTTTCCTTCGCTAGCCGCTGCCGCGCCCTCGCCATCCTTCATTCCTCGCTTCCCGCAGCCGCCATGGCACCCAAGACCAGCAGAGGCAAGGGAGTGGCCAAGGACGCCGGGGAGAAGGAGCCGCCGGAGAGTGGGTTGGCGGTACGGCGGATGCAGCATGCCTACTTCCCGTCGACGGTCGACGCGGTCGAACTCCGGGACTACTTCAAACACCTGTGGGGGTTCAAGACGGGAAGCGAGACGACGGGGCATCCGGCCACACGCGTCATCCCCGCCGCCTTCGCCGAAGCCGGCCCGAATCGGTACCCGTTCTTCGTCGACTACTTTTCTTGCGGCCTCTGCCCCTCCCTTCTCTGATTTCTTCAGCGACATCATGCACACCTACGGCTTCCACCTTCTGGATTTTACTCCAAATGTCGTGGTGTGCATGGCTCTTTTTGCGCACCTCTGCGAGGGTTTCGCCGGGGTGCATCCCAACACGGTGCTCTTCCACCTCTATTTCTTCCCTCGCATCCAAAAGGGGGCGCCATTTTTGGTTGCGTCGCCTGGATCCCTAGGACCCAGGAGAAAGAGACATATCCGGACGGCGCCCAGAAGGAGAGGTGGGAGGAGTGGCGAGGCCGGTGGTGCTGGATTGAGGAGAAGGACCCACCAGCATTCTGCGAGGTTCGTCAGGCGCCACCGATCCACAGAAACGACTGGAGCGATGTCGATGTCGATGACAAGAAGCTCGCGGTCGCCACCACCAGGATCCTTCGTCTCACCGAGGCTGGGCTCACCCTTGAGATGATCGGGGCGGATTTCATCCACCACCGAATCACTCCGCTACACAATAAGGGGAGGCCGGCCTGGCTCTTTACGAACGCCACCGACATCATGAGGCTCTGACTCGGCTTGGACCACAACTTCACGATGATGGGGCACGCCCACTTCTGCCAGTGGCTCTTCCAGCTCAACGTGAACCGCGACGGTGAGGTCGAGCGGTCCGGCAAGGCCGCGAAGGCCGCCGCGAAGGCCGGCAAGGCCGCCAAGGGGCCCTTGTTTAAGTTGCCGGCGGGGGTGGTCCCGCTGTGCAACAATTCGCGTTGGAGCGACATCATCACCATGATGCCGGAATTCAACGCGCATGGCCTCGTCCCAAGTTGGGTCGAGCCGCCGGAGGACCAGGTGCAGGAGTTTTTCGACACCTTGGAGGAGAAGTATGTCACGGCCGAGCCGCAGCTCATCCAGGACACCACCCAGGCGGAGCTGGACTATATCGCCGCCAGGGCGGTGGAGGCGGAGCTCGCCAAGGAGGCCGGCTTTACCGGCGGCGTGGAGGATAAGGCCGCGGCGGCCGCAGAGGAGAAGGATCTTGCCCAGTGGGCGGAGTCCGCTGGGGAGGCCAGCAGCACCGGCACCAGGGCCCCTCTTGTCGAAGACGTGGTCGACGAGTCGTCGGAGAAGGAGGCCGAGGCCGTCGACCCTCCGGCCATGGGGAGAGGGCGAGTCCTGCGGCGGGCCACCTCTGGCGAGCTGGTTCGGCCCGGCAGGGTCGTGCAACCCCGGCAAGCCCAGGAGGCGTCCGCGCGCCAAACGAGGGCCGCGGCTGCGAAGAAATCGGTGAAGGCCGCGGTAGCGAAGGAGAAAGCATCTGCCTCTTCTTCATCCAAGCGCGTCCAGACTCCACCTTCCTCCCCTCCCCTGGCAGATGTCGACGCGGAGGTCACCTTTGACCTCGAGTCCCTCAGCCCAAGGAGGAAGAGGAAAGCAGCAGAGGAGGAGTTGGAGGACGAGTAAGTATCTTGTCCTTTTCTGTCATTTCCGTCCCGTCGGACCGTGCCACTTATCTTGATTCGTCTTCATCTTTGCAGGGATGCGGAGACGCTGGCCCAGAGGGTGAAGAGGGCCAGGGCTTCGGCGAGCGGCCAGCCCCCGGCAGGGATTTTTGGTACACCGCTGGTGGTGTTGAGCAGCCCGGACAGCAGCCCCCAGCACAGCCCCCAGCGTAAGTTCACCACTCACCCCTCGTCGACGTGTGTTGGGGGCCCGATCTCTTGGTGCTGACCTTGCCGTGGTTGCAGGAGGAGGACAGCAGCAGGAGGAACCACAGAGGGTTACCCCCAACACACCGCCCCCATCGACTACGCCGCCCCGAGGGGCGTCCCCGGCAAGGGTGCCAAGCACCGAGCCCATGCACACGGAGGAGGAGGATGAGAACCCGGGCGCTGGTGGCTTTGCCTCGGCGCCAAATGTTGGCGGGGAGGGGACCTCTGCTTCCCAGCCCAGCACGGGTAAGTCACTCGCCTTCCGTCCCTGTTCTTTTTCTGTCCTTTCTGACTCTTGGTCTTGGCTTCGCCTCATCCCCTTCTTGGTATCCAGATCGTCCGTCGGCGGACCAGGAGGACATAGACACCGTCATCGAGGATGTTGCCAAGGCCGCCGAGGCGGAGGCCGAGAAGATCGCCCCCGAGGAGGCCGCCAAGGGCGCTGCTAAGGATGTCGCCAAGGGGCCTGCCGGGAAGCCCGGCAAGGCTACTGCCGAGGAGGCCGGAAAGGGGCCTGCCGGGGAGGCCGGCAAGGCCGCTGCCAAGGAGGAGGTGGTTGATGACCAGCTTTCCTCCTCCGCTGCCTCTGGCTCCGGCAGGTATCTGAGGGTGAGCGACGACCTTTTCGTCCACCTCCGAGGGTCGTCGAGCTCTAGGGCGCCCATCGAGGGAGAGGTGTTCGATGAAGAGGTGCTTGCCGCCGCCGGGCTCGAGGTTGTTGACGAGCCGAGCGCTGGTGGAGACGGTTCTCGGGAGGAGCGGCTTCTCCAGGCCATGGGCGCCAGCTTCCGGAAGCTCCAAGCGCTCCACCGCGCCTGCCTGGACAAGGCCAAGTCCAGGATGGCAACGGTGGACAAGGCGAAGGCGGACCTCAAGGGACGCGTCACCGAGGCGCAAACTGAAGGAAATATGCCCTAGAGGCAATAATAAAGTATTATATATTTCCTTATATCATGATAAATGTTTATTATTCATGCTAGAATTGTATTAACCGGAAACATAATACATGTGTGAATATATAGACAAACAGAGTGTCACTAGTATGCCTCTACTTGACTAGCTCGTTAATCAAAGATGGTTATGTTTCCTAGCCATAGACATAAGTTGTCATTTGATTAACGAGATCACCTCATTAGGAGAATGACGTGATTGACTTGACCCATTCCGTTAGCTTAGCACCCGATCGTTTAGTATGTTGCTATTGCTTTCTTCATGACTTATACATGTTCCTCTGACTATGAGATTATGCAACTCCCGTTTACCGGAGGAACACTTTGTGTGCTACCAAACGTCACAACGTAAATGGGTGATTATAAAGGTGCTCTACAGGTGTCTCCAAAGGTACTTGTTGGGTTGGCGTATTTCGAGATTAGGATTTGTCACTCCGATTGTCGGAGAGGTATCTCTGGGCCCACTCGGTAATGCACATCACTATAAGCCTTGCAAGCATTGTGACTAATGAGTTAGTTGCGGGATGATGTATTACGGAACGAGTAAAGAGACTTGCCGGTAACGAGATTGAACTAGGTATCGAGATACCGACGATCAAATCTCGGGCAAGTAACATACCGATGACAAAGGGAACAACGTATGTTGTTATGCGGTCTGACCGATAAAGATCTTCGTAGAATATGTGGGAGCCAATATGGGCATCCAGGTCCCGCTATTGGTTATTGACCGGAGACGTGTCTCGGTCATGTCTACATAGTTCTCGAACCCGTAGGGTCCGCACGCTTAACGTTACGATGAGAGTTTTATTGAGTTTTGATGTACCGAAGGCGTTCGGAGTCCCGGATGAGATCGGGGATATGACGAGGAGTCTCGAAATGGTCGAGACATAAAGATCGATATATTGGACGACTATATTCGGACTTCGGAAAGGTTCCGAGTGATTCGGGTATTTTTCGGAGTACCGGAGAGTTACGGGAATACGTATTGAGCCTTATTGGGCCATACGGGAAAGAAGGAAAAGGGCCTCAAGGGTGGCCGCACCCCTTCCCTTGGTCTGGTCCGAATTGGACTAAGGAAGGGGGGTGCCCCCTTCCTTCCTTCTCTTTTTCCCTTCCTCTTTTCCTATTCCATATGGGAGGTGGAATCCTACTAGGACTAGGGAGTCCTAGTAGGACTCCACACTTGGTGCGCCCCCTCCTAGGGCCGGCCTCCTCCTCCCTTGCTCCTTTATATACGGGGGCAGGGGGGCACCCCAGAGACACAACAATTGATCCTTGAGATCTCTTAGCCATGTGCGGTGCCCCCTCCACCATATTACACCTCGATAATACCGTTGCGGAGCTTAGGCGAAGCCCTGCGTCGGTGGAACATCATCATCGTCACCATGCCGTCGTGCTGACGAAACTCTCCCTCAACATTCGGCTGGATCGGAGTTCGAAGGACGTCATCGAGCTGAATGTGTAGAACTCGGAGGTGCCGTACGTTCGGTACTTGATCGGTCGGATCGTGAAGATGTACGACTACATCAACCGCGTTGTGATAACGCTTCCGCTGTCGGTCTACGAGGGTACGTAGACAACACTCTCCCCTCTCGTTGCTATGCATCACCATGATCTTGCGTGTGCATAGGAATTTTTTTAAAATTACTACGTTCCCCAACAGTGGTATCCGAGCCTGGTTTTATGCGTTGATGCTATGCACGAGTAGAACACAAGTGAGTTGTGGGCGATATAAGTCATACTGCTTACCAGCATGTCATACTTTGGTTCAGCGGTATTGTCAGATGAAGCGGCCCGGACCGACATTACGCGTACTCTTACGCGAGACTGGTATCACCGTTGCGAGCACTCGTTGCTTAAAGGTGACCGGCGGGTGTCTGTCTCTCTCACTTTAGTTGAACCGAGTGTGGCTACGCCCGGTCCTTGCGAAGGTTAAAACAGCACCAACTTGACAAACTATCGTTGTGGTTTTGATGCGTAGGTAAGAACGGTTCTTGCTAAGCCCGTAGCAGCCACGTAAAATATGCAACAACAAAGTAGAGGACGTCTAACTTGTTTTTGCAGGGAATGTTGTGATGTGATATGGTCAAGACATGATGTGATATAATGTGTTGTATGAGATGATCATGTTTTGTAACCGAGTTATCGGCAACTGGCAGGAGCCATATGGTTGTCGCTTTATTGTATGAGATGCAGTCGCCATGTAATAGTTTTACTTTATCACTAAGCGGTAGCGAAAGTTGTAAAAGAAATAAGTTGGCGAGACGACAACGATGCTACGATGGAGATCAAGGTGTCGCGCCGGTGACGATGGTGATCATGACGGTGCTTCGGAGATGGAGATCACAAGCACGATGCTTCGGAGATGGAGATCACAAGCACAAGATGATGATGGCCATATCATATCACTTATATTGATTGCATGTGATGTTAATCCTTTATGCATCTTATCTTGCTTTGTTTGACGGTAGCATTATAAGATGATCCTTCACTAAATTATCAAAGTATAAGTGTTCTCCCTGAGTATGCACCGTTGCAAAAGTTCTTCGTGCTGAGACACCACGTGATGATCGGGTGTGATAGGCTCTACGTTCAAATACAACGGGTGCAAAACAGTTGCACACGCGGAATACTCAGGTTAAACTTGACGAGCCTAGCATATAACAGATATGGCCTCGGAACACGGAGACCGAAAGGTCGAGCGTGAATCATATAGTAGATATGATCAACATAGTGATGTTCACCATTGAAACTACTCCATCTCACGTGATGATCGGACATGGTTTAGTTGATATGGATCACGTGATCACTTAGAGGATTAGAGGGATGTCTATCTAAGTGGGAGTTCTTAAGTAATATGATTAATTGAACTTGAATTTATCATGAACTTAGTCCTGATAGTATTTTGCAAATTATGTTGTAGATCAATAGCTCGCGTTGTTGCTTCCCTGTGTTTATTTTTGATATGTTCCTAGAGAAAAATTATGTTGAAAGATGTTAGTAGCAAAGATGCGGATTGGATCCGTGATCTGAGGATTATCCTCATTGCTGCACAGAAAATTATGTCCTTGATGCACCGCTAGGTGACAGACCTATTGCAGGAGCAGATGCAGACGTTATGAACGTTTGGCTAGCTCAATATGATGACTACTTGATAGTTTAGTGCACCATGCTTAACGGCTTAGAATCGGGACTTCAAAGACGTTTTGAACGTCATGGACCATATGAGATGTTCCAGGAGTTGAAGTTAATATTTCAAGCAAATACCCGAGTTGAGAGATATGAAGTCTCCAACAAGTTCTATAGCTAAAAGATGGAGGAGAATCGCTCAACTAGTGAGCATGTGCTCAGATTGTCTGGGTACTACAATCGCTTGAATCAAGTGGGAGTTAATCTTCCAGATAAAATAGTGATTGACAGAATTCTCTAGTCACCATCACCAAGTTAGTAGAACTTCGTGATGAACTATAGTATGCAAGGGATGACGAAAGTAATTCCCGAGCTCTTCGTGATGCTGAAATCGACGAAGGTAGAAATCAAGAAAAACATCAAGTGTTGATGGTTGACGAGACCACTTCAAGTGTTGATGGTTGACAAGACCACTAGTTTCAAGAAAAGGGCAAAGGGAAGAAGGGGAACTTCAAAAGAACGGCAAGCAAGTTGCTACTCAAGTGAAGAAGCCCAAGTCTGTACCTAAGCCTGAGACTAAGTGCTTCTACTGCAAAGGGACTGGTCACTGGAAGCGGAACTACCCCAAGTATTTGGTGGATAAGAAAGGATGGCAAAGTGAACAAAGGTATATTGGATATACATGTTATTGATGTGTACTTACTAGTGTTTATAGCAACCCCTCAGTATTTGATACTGGTTCAGTTGCTAAGAGTAGTAACTCGAAACGGGAGTTGCAGAATAAACAGAGACTAGTAAAAGGCGAGGTGACGATGTGTGTTGGAAGTAGTTCCAAGATTGATATGATCATCATCGCACACTCCCTATACTTTCGGGATTAGTGTTGAAACTAAATAAGTGTTATTTGGTGTTTGCGTTGAGCATGAATATGATTTGATCATGTTTATTGCAATACGGTTATTCATTTAAGTTAGAGAACAATTGTTGTTCTGTTTACATGAATAAAAACCTTTTATGGTCATACACACCAACGAAAATGGTTTGTTGGATCTCGATCGTAGTGACACACATATTCATAATATTGAAGCCAAAAGATGCAAAGTTAATAATGATAGTGCAACTTATTTGTGGCACTACCGTTTAGGTCATATTGGTGTAAAGAGCATGAAGAAACTCCATACTGATGGGATTTTGGAATCACTTGATTATGAATCACTTGATGCTTGCGAACCGTGCCTCATGGGCAAGATGACTAAAACGCCGTTCTCCAGAACTATGGAGAGAGCAACAGATTTGTTGGAAATCATACATACAGATGTATGTGGTCCGATGAATATTGAGGCTCCTAGCAGGTATCATTATTTTCTGACCTTCACAGATGATTTGAGCAGATATGGGAATATCTACTTAATGAAACAGAAGTCTGAAACATTTGAAAAGTTCATATAATTTCAGAGTGAAGCGGAAAATCATCGTAACAAGAAAATAAAGTTTCTACGATCTGATCGTGGAGAAGAGTATTTGAGTTACGAGTTTGGCCTTCAGTTAAAACAATGTGAAATTGTTTCACTACTCACGCCACCTGGAACACCACAGTGTAATGGTGTGTCCGAACATCGTAACCGTACTTTATTAGATATGGTGCAATATATGATGTCTCTTACCGATCTACCACTATTGTTTTGGGGTTATGCATTAGAGACAGCTACATTCACGTTAAATAGGGCACCATCAAAATCCGTTGAGACGACACCTTATGAACTATGGTTTGGCAAGAAACCAAAGTTGTCGTTTCTTAAAGTTTGGGGTTGCGATGCTTATGTGAAAAAGGTTTCATCCTGATAAGCTCAAACCCAAATCGGAGAAATGTGTCTTCATAGGATACCCAAAGGAGACAATTGGGTACACCTTCTATCACAGATCCGAAGGCAAGACATTCGTTGCTTAGTATGGATCCTTTCTAGAGAAGGAGTTTCTCTCGAAAGAAGTGAGTGGGAGGAAAGTAGAACTTGATGAGGTAACTGTACCTGCTCCCTTATTGGAAAGTAGTTCATCACAGAAATCTGTTCCTGTGACTTCTACACCAATTAGTGAGGAAGTTAATGATGATGATCATGTAACTTCAGATCAAGTTACTACCAAACCTCGTAGGTAAACCAGAGTAAGATCCACACCAGAGTGGTACGGTAATCCTGTTCTGGAGGTTATGTTACTAGACCATGACGAACCTATGAACTATGAAGAAGCGATGGTGAGCCCAGATTCCGCAAAATGGCTTGAGGCCATGAAATCTGAGATGAGATCCATGTATGAGAACAAAGTGTGGACTTTGGTTGACTTGCCCGATGACCGGCAAGCAATTGAGAATAAATGGATCTTCAAGAGGAAGACGGACGCTGATAGTAGTGTCACTATCTACAAAGCTAGAATTGTCGCAAAAAGGTTTTCGACAAGTTCAAGATGTTGACTACGATGAGAGTTTCTCACTCGTATCTATGCTTAAGTCTGTCCGAATCATGTTAGCAATTGCCGCATTTTATGAAATCTGGCAAAGGGATAAACAAAACTGCATTCCTTAATGGATTTATTAAAGAAGAGTTGTATATGATGCAACCAGAAGGTTTTGTCGATCCAAAGGGAGCTAACAAAATATGCAAGCTCCAGCGATCCATCAATGGACTGGTGAAAGCATCTCGGAGTTGGAATATACGCTTTGATAAGTTGATCAAAGCAAATAGTTGTATACAGACTTGCGGTGAAGCCTGTACTTACAAGAAAGTGAGTGGGAGCACTACAGCATTTCTGATAAGTATATGTGAATGACATATTGTTAATCAGAAATAATGTAGAATTATTCTGCAAAGCATAAAGGAGTGTTTGAAAGGAGTTTTTCAAAGATAGACCTCGGTGAAGCTGCTTACATATTGAGCATCAAGATCTATAGAGATAGATGAAGACGCTTGATAAGTTTTTCAATGAGTACATACCTTAACAAGATTTTGAAGTAGTTCAAAATAGAACAGTCAAAGAAAGAGTTCTTGCCTGTGTTACAAGGTGTGAAATTGAGTAAAGACTCAAAGCCCGACCACGGCAGAAGATAGAAAGAGAATGAAAGTCATTCCCTATGCCTTGGCCATAGGTTCTATAAAGTATGCCATGCTGTGTACCAGATCTATTGTATACCCTACACTGATTTTGGCAAGGGAGTACAGTAGTGATCTAGGAGTAGATCACTGGACAGCGGTCAAAATTATCCTTAGTGGAATAAGGAAATGTTTCTCGATTATGGAAGTGAGAAAAGGTTCGTCGTAAAGGGTTACGTCGATACAAGTTTTGACACTAAATCTAGATGACTCTAAGTCTCGGTCTAGATACATATTGAAAGTGGGAGCAATTAGCTAGAGTAGCTCCATGCAGAGCATTGTAGACATAGAAATTTACAAAATACTTACGGATCTGAATGTGACAGACCCGTTGACTAAAACTATCTCACAATCAAAACATGATCACACCTTAGTACTCTTTGGGTGTTAATCGCATAGAGATGTGAACTAGATTATTGACTCTAGTAAACCCTTTGAGTGTTGGTCACATAGAGATATGAACTATGGGTGTTAATCACATGGTGATGTGAATTATTGATGTTAAATCACATGGCGATGTGAACTAGATTATTGACTCTAGTGCAAGTGGGAGACTGAAGGAAATATGCCCTAGAGGCAATAATAAAGTATTATATATTTCCTTATATCATGATAAATGTTTATTATTCATGCTAGAATTGTATTAACCGGAAACATAATACATGTGTGAATACATAGACAAACAGAGTGTCACTAGTATGCCTCTACTTGACTAGCTCGTTAATCAAAGATGGTTATGTTTCCTAGCCATAGACATAAGTTGTCATTTGATTAACGAGATCACCTCATTAGGAGAATGACGTGATTGACTTGACCCATTCCGTTAGCTTAGCACCCGATCGTTTAGTATGTTGCTATTGCTTTCTTCATGACTTATACATGTTCCTATGACTATGAGATTATGCAACTCCCGTTTACCGGAGGAACACTTTGTGTGCTACCAAACGTCACAACGTAAATGGGTGATTATAAAGGTGCTCTACAGGTGTCTCCAAAGGTACTTGTTGGGTTGGCGTATTTCGAGATTAGGATTTGTCACTCCGATTGTCGGAGAGGTATCTCTGGGCCCACTCGGTAATGCACATCACTATAAGCCTTGCAAGCATTGTGACTAATGAGTTAGTTGCGGGATGATGTATTACGGAACGAGTAAAGAGACTTGCCGGTAACGAGATTGAAATAGGTATCGAGATACCGACGATCAAATCTCGGGCAAGTAGCATACCGATGACAAAGGGAACAACGTATGTTGTTATGCGGTCTGACCGATAAAGATCTTCGTAGAATATGTGGGAGCCAATATGGGCATCCAGGTCCCGCTATTGGTTATTGACCGGAGACGTGTCTCGGTCATGTCTACATAGTTCTCGAACCCGTAGGGTCCGCACGCTTAACGTTACGATGACAGTTTTATTGAGTTTTGATGTACCGAAGGCGTTCGGAGTCCCGGATGAGATCGGGGATATGACGAGGAGTCTCGAAATGGTCGAGACGTAAAGATCGATATATTGGACGACTATATTCGGACTTCGGAAAGGTTCCGAGTGATTCGGGTATTTTTCGGAGTACCGGAGAGTTACGGGAATACGTATTGGGCCTTATTGGGCCATACGGGAAAGAAGGAAAAGGGCCTCAAGGGTGGCCGCACCCCTCCCTTGGTCTGGTCCGAATTGGACTAGGGAAGGGGGGCGCCCCCTTCCTTCCTTCTCTTTTTCCCTTCCTCTTTTCCTATTCCATATGGGAGGTGGAATCCTACTAGGACTAGGGAGTCCTAGTAGGACTCCACACTTGGTGCGCCCCCTCCTAGGGCCGGCCTCCTCCTCCCTTGCTCCTTTATATACGGGGGCAGGGGGCACCCCAGAGACACAACATTGATCCTTGAGATCTCTTAGCCGTGTGCGGTGCCCCCTCCACCATATTACACCTCGATAATACCGTTGCGGAGCTTAGGCGAAGCCCTGCGTCGGTGGAACATCATCATCGTCACCACGCCGTCGTGCTGACGAAACTCTCCCTCAACACTCGGCTGGATCGGAGTTCGAAGGACGTCATCGAGCTGAACGTGCGTAGAACTCGGAGGCGTCGTACGTTCGGTACTTGATCGGTCGGATCGTGAAGACGTACGACTACATCAACCGCGTTGTGATAACGCTTCCGCTGTCGGTCTACGAGGGTACGTAGACAACACTCTCCCCTCTCGTTGCTATGCATCACCATGATCTTGCGTGTGCGTAGGAATTTTTTTGAAATTACTACGTTCCCCAACACAAACTTGGTTCCGCCAGGCTTGCGAGGAGCTGAAGGCCGCCCAGGGTGAGATGGCCATGCGCGAGATGGAGCTCACCATGAAGCGGGCCGACATCGAGAAGGCCCAGGAGACGGCGGAGAACTTGGTCGCCGCGGCCGAGGCCGCTCGAACCCAGCACCAGGCCGCGCTGAACTCCGAGGAGGAGGATCTTGCCGCGTGAGAGGAGAAGCTTGCCGCAATTCTCCATGGCAAGGATGAGGAGGTGGAAAAGCTCGTCGTGCAGCGGACCCAGGAGCTGGAGCAGAGGCACAAGGAGGCACTCGATGCCCAGGCTCTGGCTCACGCCGACAGGGTGAAGGAGCTGGAGGTGGAGCGGGACGGACTGAAGGACCAGACCCAGAAGCTGGCCAAGGAGAAGGACACGCTCAACGGTGCCCTGGCGGAGGCGGAGGCACATGGCGCAGTCCTCGGCAAGGCTGAGCAGCTCTCCAAGGCCAACGGCTCCACCAAAGACCTAAAGCTGAAGCTGGAGGGCCTTGAGGAGATGCTCTCAGAGGCCAAGGCTCGGGAGGAGACCCTGGCCAAGGATCTGGAGGCCGAGAAGCTGCAGCGGAAGAACGAAGCCGCCAACCGAGAATCGCTGGATCAGCCGCCTCGAGGACGTCGCCGGCAGGATCACCATGCAGTTGGCCACCATGGGTATGCCAAATGTGAGGTACACTCAGGATCGCAACACGACCTCCAATGCCAGGCTGACCCTATTCTTCGAGGGTGTTCTTGGAGCCCTGGAGCACTTTCGCTCCACCAGGGCGACTTTCCTGGCCAATGAGGCCCGAAGGCTTTGCCGGGGTGCAGCTGTCAGGACCCCGATTCCAAGTCACATCGATCTAGCCGGTAACACATCATATCACTTTGCGGCCTCACGCACGGGTGTCGCCTTACCATGGCCCGGGACCGTTTGCGTCTTTTGGCTCACGTATATGGTAGTGTCGCTAGCATCCATATGACAGAGAACCCAGGCCGACATGACTAGTCGTGAACCCAAAGTGGCACTAACTTACGAGGACAGGCATACATGAATCAACATCGAGCATGTCGGTCAGCAGCGTGCGAATCCGGGCTGTAGCACTGGGCTAACAGGACTCCGGTGAACCGGGCTATAGCAGGCTAGGCAGGACTCCGGATGTCACCGCGTGACATATCCCCGAAGGGACAGACACAGGAACGAAGTGAATCACATGCCGGCCAGTCAAGTGTTCCGGAGCAGTAGTGTTGGGCTAGCAGGACTCCGGTGAACCGGGCTGTAGGGGACTACTATGGCTCATGGAAGCACAAGACTACATTTCCCCATAAGAGAGGCTACCAAGGATAAACAACTAGGTTGTCGGATCCCACACATACCAAGCATTTCAATCATACACACAATATGCTCGATATGTGCAAATACAACATGGCATCACAACAAGACTCTACGACTCAGAGTATTTATTCATTAGGCTCCGAAGAGCCAGATATTACAAACATGGGTCTCATGACCCAACATTCAGAGCATACAAGTCAAAGCACATGCGGAAGCTTAACATGTCTGAGTACAGACATCTATAAATGGAAAAGGCCGAGAAGCCTGACTATCTACCAGATCCTGCCGAGGGCACAAGATCGTAGCTGAGGTATCAAGCTAAACGTCGAAGTCCACACGGGACTGCTAGCGAGACTGACGTCTCTTTGCAAAACATAGAATAAGAAAACGTGAGTACAAATGTACCCAGCAAGACTTACATCAGAACTATCTACATATGCATCGGTATCAACAAAGGGGGTGGTGGAGTTTAACTGCAGCAAGCCAGCTTTGACTCGGTGGCTATCCTGAACTACGACTGCAAGTAACTCTTTCGAGGTGGCGCACACGAGTCCACATATTCACCATATCAATACACCACTATGGATCCGCTCCTGTCTCCCTACGAGAACGCCATCCATAGCACTCACGCTTATCTTGCGCATTTTAGAGTATCCACTTTCACTTGTCTATGAACTGTACAGGCAACCCAGAAGTCCTTTACCGCGGACACGGCTATTCGAATAGATCATATTAACCCTGCAGGGGTGTACTTCATCACACACGCTCTCGCCACTTACCACCATGTACACGTCGTGTACCTCGGCAACCTTCAAGCGGAAGCCTGGCGAGGGAGTCGGCCACGACCTGACTAACCACACAAGTCTCTCGTCCAGGTTTATCGCCTATTCGGGTTCCATCCGCAAGGAGATCCGGCTGGGGTGTCGCTCACGGCCCCAAACGATGTGTGCAGGGTTCCCAAGCCCACCTCGACGGATGGATCTACGCTTGGTACACCGTGCCACGGTGCCTAGTCTGTCCCAAGCCCACCTGTACCGGGTACCACTTGGTAGACTAGTAACACTACCTACAAACACCAGAAACTAGTTGCAACTCCTGGACAGAGATCAAGTTGATTAATAAGTCGAGAGGGGCACTTAAGCATTCCAATGTGTGGTAGTAACTGTTCATGGATCACAAACACAGAACTCAGTTCCTGAGGACGGCTTCAATGAGACAACCCACCATGTACTCCTACATGGCCTCTCACCGCTACCTTTACCAAATCGTGTTCACACACTTAGCTCTCAATAGTAGGACATGTTCACCACATTTCAATTCATCCCCGATGAATCAGACCCGACTCAACTCTAAGCAGTAGCAGGCATGACAACAAGCATGAATGAGTAGGCACATCAGGGCTCAAACAACTCCTACTCATGCTAGTGGGTTTCATCTATTTACTGTGACAATGACAGGTCATGCAGAGGAAAGGGGTTCAACTACCGCAGCAAGTAACAGATGAAACGTTGTTGTCCTAATGTAGTAAGATAGAGCAGGAGCGAGAGAGTGGGATTGTATCGGAATGAACAAGGGGGTTTTGCTTGCCTGGCACTTCTGAAGATAGTATAGTTCTTCATCGGTGTCATCGAACTCATCGTCGGAACCACATCTATCGAGAGGGGGCAAACACCGGCAAACAAGGAAGAACACAATCAATGCAATGCACAATATGATGCATGATCATGACATGGCAATATGCTGTGGTTTGAGCTAATGCAACTAGCAGCAAGTTAAATGGAGTTGGCTTGAATCAAAGATTCAAATTCAAACTCCATATGTGATTTCTTAAATGCCATTTAATTGAATTGTCCTAAACAGTAGTCATAAGTTGTTCTAACATGCATGGAAAAGGAACAGATGGATAGATTGGATTTTTCTGATCATTGTTCATATATAAATTATTGCATTCTGAGTTACGGTTGAATTTATATGAATTTTGGAAGTTTATAACATTTTCTGGAATTTCCTATATAAGAATAAATCCAGAAATTAAATTACTGCGTCAGCGTTGCGTCATGCTGACCTCAGCAGGTCAACAGGCGCCGTCCAGGTCAAACCTGACGTGTGGGGTCCACACGTCAGTGACTAACTAACTAACCTAAGTTAATTAGTGTTAAACTAATACTAACTAAAAGTGTCAGTGGGGGTTGGCCCACGCGTCAGTGACAGAGGGGAGGTCAAACCCCCTGGTCAGCGGGGTCAAACACCGGCGTTTAGCCGCCGGCGGCAGCAGACGCGGCGGGGCACTCGGGCGCGGGCTGTGGTGCCCCGTTCGCAGCGTGGCTGGGCTCGTTCGAGAGCCCAGACCAGCGCGCGTCGGGCGGTGGCGCCAGTCGGGCCTGGGGTGGCCGGAGGCGATGGCGAGGAGCTCGACCGCGGCGGCCGGAGCTCGGGCGCACTCGGCAACGGGGCTGCGGTGGCCGTGGAGTGGCGTGCTTAGCTCCTACGGCACCTACGCGGCGCGGTGAGCACATGGGTGTGCTTGGTTGGGAGCTACGACGACTGTGGCCACGGCGGCGAGAAGCTCGGGCGGCGGCGCGGTTCGGTCTCCGGTAGAGCGACGGCTACAGCATGCAAATGGAGCGCAAAGGAGGGGGTTCGGTTCAGTGGCTCACGGCGAGTCAGACGAGCAAGTCGGCGAGCTCGGGGACGCGGAGACGGCGGCGAATCGACGGGCGCGGCCTTCGGCGACCGAGGAGGAAGAAGATGAAGCAGCCGGCAATGCAGGCCGTCCCAGCGCTCGGGGCTAGGGTGGGGCGAAGCAGCGGACGATGGCGGAGCTTGCAGACGAGGTGGGGAGTTGAGGGGAGCACGGTGGCCGTGGTTACGTCGGCGGTGCGACTGCGGCTGTGCTCGGTGGAGAGAGCAGGGGAGGGGGAGGTCCAGAGAGCGAGGGAGAAGTGAGAGGGGGTCGGGGAGGTGGCGTGGCACTCGTGGAGGCGTCCAGAAGCGGCGGAAGCAGGAGGTGGCCTCGCGTGCGGCGACCACACGCCCGGCGTCCCTCTGGCGTCCTTCTGGCACGAGGTGGGAGACGGTGGCGGCTCTGGTGGGCTGGGCCAGCTCCTGGGCCGTGGTGGGGCGCCAGGTAAGTCCAGGTGAGGGGCCCGGTGGCCTTCTCTTTCTCTCTTACTTAATTGTTTCTGTTTTCTATTTCTGACATTTGTTTTAATTTGGTTTTTGAACCAAATCAATTTATTTTCTTCTGAAAATTATTGTAGGAACTAGTTGGATTGTTCCAAAGCCCCACACTAAAAATCAGAATTATTGGACATATATTAAATATATAACTATTATAAATCCAATGCAAATAGTTATTGCATTAGCTTCAAATGCCCAAAATAAATATTTATGAGCTCCTAAAAATATTGGTTTGAATTTTAATTCTGGCCAATATTTTCATAGAGAAACATGAACATTTTCTTGGACCTATTTGAAGCAATTTTTGTCTTGGTCTTTTTCAGAAATGATTTCTGAGGCTTTCACATGTCCCCATTTCAAATTCATCGAAATTTAAACATGATGCACACATGACTAGCTAGCCTAGAGCAAACCAGAACTAGGGATGTGACAGCCATGACCAAGGTTCTCACCCAGGTGTCATACTGGAACCCCAACCTCGACTTCGACGCTGCGCTGGAGAGCTTGCCGGAGGATGTGGACCTCGCACCGCTCAGGGAGCGTATCGAGCCCGTCATCAGCGACATCGACGGAATCCAGAGGGTAGAGGGCCAGCGCTGGGACTAGGCACCCCGTCTCTTTTCGTTGTTGCAGGTTCACAACCAAGACAATTTTTATCTTTAGTTAGAACTGCTGAAAAAATATGCCCTAGAGGCAATAATAAAGTTATTATTTATTTCATTATATCATGATAAATGTTTATTATTCATGCTACAATTGTATTAACCGGAAACATGATACATGTGTGAATACATAGACAAATAGAGTGTCACTAGTATGCCTCTACTAGACTAGCTCGTTGATCAAAGATGGTTAAGTTTCCTAACCATAGACATGAGTTGTCATTTGATTAACGGGGTCACATCATTAGGAGAATGATGTGATTGACTTGACCCATTCCGTTAGCTTAGCACTTGATCGTTTAGTATGTTGCTATTGCTTTCTTCCTGACTTATACATGGTCCTATGACTATGAGATTATGCAACTCCCGTTTACCGAAGGAACACTTTGTGTGCTACCAAATGTCACAATGTAACTGGGTGATTATAAAGGTGCTCTACAGGTGTCTCCGAAGGTACTTGTTGGTTGGCGTATTTCGAGATTAGGATTTGTCACTACGATTGTCGGAGAGGTATCTCTGGGCCCACTCGGTAATGCACATCACTATAAGCCTTGCAAGCATTGCAACTAATGAGTTAGTTGCGGGATGATGTATTACGGAACGAGTAAAGAGACTTGCCGGTAACGAGATTGAACTAGGTATTGAGATACCGACGATCGAATCTTGGGCAAGTAACATACCGATGACAAAGGGAATAACGTATGCTGTTATGCGGTTTGACCGATAAGGATCTTCGTAGAATATGTGGGAGCCAATATGAGCATCCAGGTTCCGCCATTGGTTATTGACCGGAGACGTGTCTCGGTCATGTCTACATTGTTCTCGAACCCGTAGGGTCCGCACGCTTAAAGTTCGATGACAGTTATATTATGAGTTTATGAGTTTTGATGTACCGAAGGTTGTTCGGAGTCCCGGATGTGATCACGGACATGACGAGGAGTCTCGAAATGGTCGAGACATGATGATTGATATATTGGACGACTATATTCGGACACCGGAATGGTTCCGGGGGTTATCGGATATTTATCGGAGTACCGGGGGTTACCGGACCCCCCCGGTGGGCCTTATGGGCCTTAGTGGAAAGGAGAGAGGGAGGCCAAGAGGTGGCGCGCGGCCCCCCTTGCCCCAATCCGAATTGGGAAAGGGAAGGGGGCGGCGGCCCCCCTTCTCCTTCCTTCTCTCCACCTCCTCCTCCCCCCTTCTCCTAGTTGGAATAGGAAAGGGGGGGCAAACCTACTTGGAGTAGGATTGCCCCCCTTGGGCGCGCCTCTCCCCTTGGCCAGCCCTCTCCTCCTCCCCCCTTTATATACGGAGGAGGGGGCACCCCATAGACACAACAATTGATCTCTTGATCTCTTAGCCATGTGTGGTACGCCCCTCCTCCATAATCCACCTCGATAATATCGTAGCAGTGCTTAGGCAAAGCCCTGCGTTGGTAGAACATCATCATCGTCACCATGCCGTCATGCTGACAGTACTCTCCCTCAAAGCTCGGCTGGATCGGAGTTCGAGGGATGTTATCGAGCTGAACGTGTGCTGAACTCGGAGGTGTCGTACATTCGGTGCTTGATCGATCGGCTCGTGAAGATGTACGACTACATCAACCGCATTGTGCTAACGCTTCCGCTTTCGGTATATGAGGGTACGTGGACAACACTCTCCACTCTCGTTGCTATGGATCACCATGATCTTGCGTGTGCGTAGGAATTTTTTTGAAATTACTACGTTCCCAATAGTGGCATCTGAGCCAGGTTTTATGCGTTGATGTTATATGCACGAGTAGAACACAAGTGAGTTGTGGGCGATACAAGTCATACTACTTACCAGCATGTCACACTTTGGTTCGGCGGTATTGTTGGATGAAGCGGCCCGGACCGACATTACGCGTACGCTTACGCGAGACTGGTTTTACCGCCGTGCTATGCACACAGGTGACTAGCGGGTGTCAGTTTCTCCAACTTTAGTTGAACCGAGTGTGGCTACGCCCGGTCCTTGAGAAGGTTAAAACAGCACTAACTTGATGAACTATGGTTGTGGTTTTGATGCGTAGGTAAGAACGGTTCTTGCTCAGCCCGTAGCAGCCACATAAAACTTGCAACAACAAAGTAGAGGACGTCTAACTTGTTTTTGCAGGGCATGTTGTGATGTGATATGGTCAAGACATGATGCTATATTTTATTGTATGAGATGATCATGTTTTGTAACCGAGTTATCGGCAACTGGCAGGAGCCATATGGTTGTCGCTTTATTGTATGCAATGCAATCGCCCTGTAATTGCTTTACTTTATCACTAAGCGGTAGCGATAGTCGTAGAAGCAATAGTTGGCGAGACGACAACGATGCTACGATGGAGATCAAGGTGTCACGCCGGTGACGATGGTGATCATGACGGTGCTTCGGAGATGGAGATCACAAGCACAAGATGATGATGGCCATATCATATCACTTATATTGATTGCATGTGATGTTTATCTTTTATGCATCTTATTTTGCTTAGATCGACGGTAGCATTATAAGATGATCTCTCACTAAATTATCAAGGTACAAGTGTTCTCCCTGAGTATGCACCGTTGCGAAAGTTCTTCGTGCTGAGACACCACGTGGTGATCGGGTGTGATAGGCTCTACGTTCAAATACAACGGGTGCAAAACAGTTGCACATGTGGAATACTCAGGTTAAACTTGACGAGCCTAGCATATGCAGATATGGTCTTGGAACACTGAGACCGAAAGGTCGAGCGTGAATCATATAGTAGATATGATCTGCATAGTGATGTTCACCATTGAAAACTACTCCATCTCACGTGATGATCGGACATGGTTTAGTTGATGTGGATCACGTGATCACTTAGAGGATTAGAGGGATGTCTATCTAAGTGGGAGTTCTTAAGTAATATGATTAATTGAACTTTAATTTATCATGAACTTAGTCCTGATAGTATTTTGCAAACTATGTTATAGATCAATAACTCGCGTTGTTGCTTCCCTATGTTTTATATATGTTCCTAGAGAAAACTAAGTTGAAAGATGTTAGTAGCAATGATGCGGATTGGATCCGTGATCTTAGGATTATCCTCATTGCTACATAGAAGAATTATGTCCTTGATGCACCGCTAGGTGACAGACCTATTGCAGGAGCAGATGCAGACGTTATGAACGTTTGGCTAGCTCAATATGATGACTACTTGATAGTTTAGTGCGCCATGCTTAACAGCTTAGAATCGGGACTTCAAAGACGTTTTGAACGTCATGGACCATATGAGATGTTCCAGGAATTGAAGTTAATATTTCAAGCAAATACCCGAGTTGAGAGATATGAAGTCTCCAACAAGTTATATAGCTAAAAGATGGAGGAGAATAGCTCAAGCAGTGAGCATGTGCTCAGATTGTCTGGGTACCACAATCGCTTGAATCAAGTGGGAGTTAATCTTCCAGATAAGATAGTGATTGACAGAATTCTCTAGTCACCATCACCAAGTTAGTAGAACTTCGTGATGAACTATAATATGCAAGGGATAACAGAAACGATTCCCAAGCTCTTCGTGATGCTGAAGTCGACGAAGGTAGAAATCAAGAAAAACATCAAGTGTTGATGGTTGACAAGACCACTAGTTTCAAGAAAAGGGCAAAGGGAAGAAGGGGAACTTCAAGAAGAATGGCAAGCAAGTTGCTGCTCAAGTGAAGAAGCCCAAGTCTGGTACTAAGCCTGAGACTAAGTGCTTCTACTGCAAAGGGACTGGTCACTGGAAGCGGAACTGCCCCAAGTATTTGGCAGATAAGAAGGATGGCAAAGTGAACAAAGGTATATTGGATATACATGTTATTGATGTGTACTTTACTAGTGTTTATAGCAACCCCTCGGCATTTGATACTGGTTCAGTTGCTAAGAGTAGTAACTCGAAATGGGAGTTGCAGAATAAACAGAAACTAGTAAAGGGCGAGGTGACGATGTGTGTTGGAAGTAGTTCCAAGATTGATATGATCATCATCGCACACTCCCTATACTTTCGGGATTAGTGTTGAAACTAAATAAGTGTTATTTGGTGTTTGCGTTGAGCATGAATATGATTTGATCATGTTTGTTGCAATACGGTTATTCATTTAAATTAGAGAATAATTGTTGTTCTGTTTACATGAATAAAACCTTCTATGGTCATACACCCAATAAAATGGTTTGTTGGATCTCGATCATAGTGATACACATATTCATAATATTGAAGCCAAAAGATGCAAAGTTAATAATGATGGTGCAACTTATTTGTGGCACTGCCGTTTAGGTCATATTGGTGTAAAGCGCATGAAGAAACTCCATGCTGATGGGATTTTGGAATCACTTGATTATGAATCACTTGATGCTTGCGAACCATGCCTTATGGGCAAGATGACTAAGACTCCGTTCTCCGGAACAATGGTGCAAGCAACTGACTTATTGGAAATAATACATATTGATGTATGCAATCCGATGAGTGTTAAGGATCACGGCAAGTATCGTTATTTTCTGACCTTCACAGATGATTTGAGCAGATATGGGTATATCTACTTGATGAAACGCAAGTCTGAAACATTTGAAAAGTTCAAAGAATTTCAGAGTGAAGTAGAGAATCATCGTAGCAACAAAATAAAAGTTTCTACAATATGATCGCAGAGTTAAAATATTTGAGTTATAAGTTTGGCCTTCAGTTAAAACAATGTGAAATAGTTTCACTACTCACGCCACCTGGAACACCATAGTGTAATGGTGTGTCCGAACATTGTAACCGTACTTTATTAGATATGGTGCGATCTATGATGTCTCTTACCGATCTACCACTATCGTTTTGGGGTTATGCATTAGAGACAGCTGCATTCACGTTAAATAGGGCACCATCTAAATCCGTTGAGATGACACCATATGAACTGTGGTTTGGCAAGAAACCAAAGTTGTCGTTTCTTAAAGTTTGGGGTTGCGATGCTTATGTGAAAAAGTTTCATCCTGATAAGCTCAAACCCAAATCGGAAAATTGTATCTTCATAGGATACCCAAAGGAGACTGTTGGGTACACCTTCTATCACAGCTCCGAAGGCAAGACATTCGTTGCTAAGAATGGATCCTTTCTAGAGAAGGAGTGTCTCTCGAAAGAAGTGAGTGGGAGGAAAGTTGAACTTGATGAGGTAATTGTACCTTCTCTCAAATTGAAAAGTAGCTCATCACTGAAATCAGTTCCAGTGATGCCTACACGAATTAGTGAGGAAGTTAATGATAATGATCATGAAACTTTAGATCAAGTTACTACCGAACCTCGTAGGTCAACTAGAGTAAGATCCGCACCAGAGTGGTATGGTAATCCTGTTCTGGAGGTCATGTTACTAGACCATGACGAACCTACGAACTATGAGGAAGCGATGATGAGCCCAGATTCCGCGAAATGGTTTGAGGCCATGAAATCTGAGATAGGATCCATGTATGAGAACAAAGTATGGACTTTTGTTGACTTGCCCGATGATCGGCAAGCCATAGAAAATAAATGGAACTTCAAGAGGAAGACGGACGCTGATAGTAGTGTTACTATCTACAAAGCTAGACTTGTCGAAAAAGGTTTTTTGACAAAGTTCAAGGTGTTGACTACGATGAGATTTTCTCACTCGTATCGATGCTTAAAGTCTGTCTGAATCATGTTAGCAATTGCCGCATTTTATGAAATCTGGCAAATGGATAACAAAACTGCAATCCTTAATGGACTTATTAAAGAAGAGTTGTATATGACGCAAACAGAAGGTTTTGTCAATCCTAAATGTGCTAACAAAATGTGCAAGCTCCAGCGATCCATCTGTGGACTGGTGCAAGCATCTCGGAGTTGGAATATGCGCTTTGATGAGATGATCAAAGTATATAGTTTTATACAGACTTGCGATGAAGCCTGTATTTACAAGAAAGTGAGTGGGAGCACTACAACATTTCTGATAAATATATGTGAATAACATGTTGTCGAATCAGAAATAATGTAGAATTTTTCTGGAAAGCATAAAGGAGTGTTTGAAAGGAGTTTTTCAAAGAAAGACCTCGGTGAAACTACTTACATATTGAGCATCAAGATCTATAGAGATAGATCAAGACGCTTGATATATTTTTCAATGAGTACATACCTTGACAAGATTTTGAATTAGTTCAAAATGGAATAGTCAAAGAAAGAGTTCTTGCCTGTGTTGCAAGGTGTGAAGTTGAGTAAGACTCAAAGCCTGACCACGACAGAATGAAAGTCATTCCCTATGCCTCAGCCATAGGTTCTATAAAGTATGCCATGCTGTGTACCAGATCTATTGTATACCCAACACTGAGTTTGGAAAGGGGGTACAATAGTGATCTAGGAGTAGATCACTGGACAGCGGTCAAAATTATCCTTAGTGGAATAAGGATATGTTTCTCGATTATGGAGGTGACAAAAGGTTTGTCGTAAAGAGTTATGTTGATGCAAGCTTTGACACTGATCCAGATGACTCTAAGTCTCAATCTGGATACATATTGAAAGTGGGAGCAATTAGCTAGAGTAGCTCCATGCAGAGCATTGTTGACTTAGAAATTTGCAAAATACATAGGGATCTGAATGTGGCAGACCCGTAGACTAAACTTCTATCACAAGCAAAACATGATCACACCTTAGTACTCTTTGGGTGTTAATCACATAGCGATGTGAACTAGATTATTGACTCTAGTAAACCCTTTGGGTGTTGGTCACATGATGATGTGAACTATGGGTGTTAATCACATGGCGATGTGAACTAGATTATTGACTCTAGTGCAAGTGGGAGACTGAAGGAAATATGCCCTAGAGGCAATAATAAAGTTATTATTTATTTCCTTATATCATGATAAATGTTTATTATTCATGCTAGAATTGTATTAACCAGAAACATGATACATGTGTGAATACATAGACAAACAGAGTGTCACTAGTATGCCTCTACTAGACTAGCTCGTTGATCAAAGATGGTTAAGTTTCCTAACCATGGACATGAGTTGCCATTTGATTAACAGGGTCACATCATTAGGAGAATGATGTGATTGACTTGACCCATTCCGTTAGCTTAGCACCCGATCGTTTAGTATGTTGCTATTGCTTTCTTCATGACTTATACATGTTCCTATGACTATGAGATTATGCAACTCCCGTTTACCGGAGGAACACTTTGTGTGCTACCAAACGTCACAACGTAACTGGGTGATTATAAAGGTGATCTACAGGTGTCTCCGAAGGTACTTGTTGGTTGGCGTATTTCGAGATTAGGATTTGTCACTCCGATTGTCCGAGAGGTATCTCTGGGCCCACTCGGTAATGCACATCACTATAAGCCTTGCAAGCATTGCAACTAATGAGTTAGTTGCGGGATGATGTATTACGGAACGAGTAAAGAGACTTGCCGGTAACGAGATTGAACTAGGTATTGAGATACCGACGATCGAATCTCGGGCAAGTAACATACCGATGACAAAGGGAACAATGTATGCTGTTATGCGGTTTGACCGATAAAGATCTTCGTAGAATATGTGGGAGCCAATATGAGCATCCAGGTTCCGCTATTGGTTATTGACCGGAGACGTGTCTCGGTCATGTCTACATTGTTCTCGAACCCGTAGGGTCCGCACGCTTAAAGTTCGATGATGGTTATATTATGATTTTATGAGTTTTGATGTACCGAAGGTTGTTCGGAGTCCCGGATGTGATCACGGACATGACGAGGAGTCTCGAAATGGTCGACACATGAAGATTGATATATTGGACGACTATATTCGGACACCGGAATGGTTCCAGGGGTTATCGGATATTTATCGGAGTACTGGGGGTTACCGGACCCCCCCCCCCCCGGAAGCTATTGGGCCTTATGGGCCTTATTGGAAAGGAGAGAGGGAGGCCAAGAGGTGGCGCGCGGCCCCCCTTGCCCCAATCCGAATTGGGAAAGGGAAGGGGGCAGCGGCCCCCTTCTCCTTCCTTCTCTCCACCTCATCCTCCACCCTTCTCCTAGTTGGAATAGGAAAGGGGGGCCAAACCTACTTGGAGTAGGATTGCCCCCCCCCTTGGGCGCGCCTCTCCCCTTGGTCGGCCCTCTCCTCCTCCCCCTTTATATACGGAGGAGGAGGGCACCCCATAGACACAACAATTGATCTCTTGATCTCTTAGCCGTGTGCGGTGCCCCCCTCCACCATAATCCACCTCGATAATATTGTAGTGGTGCTTAGGAGAAGCCCTGCATCGGTAGAACATCATCATCGTCACCACGCCGTCGTGCTGACGGTACTCTCCCTCAAAGCTTGGCTAGATCGGAGTTTGAGGGACGTTATCGAGCTGAACGTGTGCTGAACTCGAAGGTGCCGTACGTTCGGTACTTGATCGGTCGGATCGTGAAGACGTACGACTACATCAACCACGTTGTGCTAACGCTTCCGCTTTCGGTCTACGAGGGTACGTGGACAACACTCTCCCCTCTCGTTGCTATGCATCACCATGATCTTGCGTGTGCATAGGATTTTTTTTTTGAAATTACTACGTTCCCAACAACTGCGACAACAAGTGATGTAATATAACCCTGTAGTACTTTTGATATTATGCATGTTACTTCCTGTTCAATCCCCCCTTTGTATGTCCACCCTACGGTGATCAGGTAGGCTTGCCGGCGAGTAAACCCAGGGCGGCTCCTCGGGGACGGATCCCCAATGGTCTGCCGGGTGTGCTTGCTGCCAGGCGAACCACCTTACCGCCCTCAACGCGGTCGCTCGAACTGTCGAGCTTGACTCAAGTCAGAATCGAGAGCGTTGCCAATTGCGGGAGGCTACCGTGCCTTTCTTGACGCGGACGCTTAAGCTGTTGAGCAGACTCAAAACAGAGTAAGGGCGTTGCCAATAGCGGAATGGCCCCATTGCGTGCAGGTTTTCCATATAAAGGCGAGATCTCCAGGGGAATAACCTTATATAAAAAGGAATGCTTAAAATTCGTCATGACTTAGCTTTTCTGTCGTCGCACGGGCGTCCACCACGTCTGCAGACAGCGCCGTCAGGCTTGGTCGTCTCCCTCCTTGGGACGACGGCCACGATGGAGCCGCTACTCCGATCAGATCAGATTTCCACATCTGCGCGCCCCCCTACCTGGCGCGCCAAAGATGTCGGCGGGAAACGACACCTATGGGATCACTGGAATCCCTTCTACGGTTGGCGGGCGCGAGGTTGTGGGAATAGCAGGTCTGACAGGAAGCACACGGATCGTTTACCCAGGTTCAGGCCGCGAGGATGCGTAATACCCTAGTCCTGCTTTGGTGGATGTATTGAGTGTTCTTGTGTTCTTGAGCTAGCTACGGGGTGTAACTTGCCCAAAAGAGCTGAATCCCTCTCCAGTATGCCTCGGGCCTCCTTTTATAGGCAAAAAGGGGTTGCTGCAGTGGCACACAGGAGGTGGAAAGGTGTACAGCGCGCGATCTTATCGCCCGGCGTTACGGGACAAAGTGCATTAAATGCGCTACTTAGGTGTCCATTAGCTTTATTGGGGACGGGAACGAGGCCCGTCCCGTCCGTCACCGCTCCGCCTCGCTTCGACACGCGCCCAGGCCAGCGATGCGTGCAGTGCCATGTAGGCAAGCAGGCAACTGAGGTGGTGCGGTGGTGGAGCCTTCACGAAGATCTAGATGTCACCACGCGGGTGCTTGCTGAGTCGGTGTAGAGGCCGCCCGTCACCACGCAGGTGCCTGCCCAGCTGGTTGAGCTAGCAGCTGCTTGGGAACGGCAGTGGAGTCTTGGCTGGTGCGGGCCTGGCTGTGGCCCTGCTGACGCCCTCGGCAAGGGTCTTGCCAGGGGGGCCGGTAAGGGTCTTGCCGTGGTGTTGCGGTCGTCCCTGGCAAGGCTCTTGCCGGGGGTCTTGTGGGTTTCCTCGGCTAGAATCCCGCCGAGGATCGTCGTCTTCTGGTCCTCATCTGATCTCATGTATCTATGATCTAGACAAAGATCTGCATGCCACCACAGAGGTGCCTCCCGAGCCCTGGGTCCAATGTAGTTGTTGGTGACGTTTGGAACCCTTGGGCTCAAGGGTGGCGCGCTCTGTTGGTGTTGGGAAAGTTGCCCCGGCAAGGCTCTTGCCGGGGCCGCGGAGGCCGCCCCGGCAAGGGTCTTGCCGGGGGAGTCCACCTCGCCCCCTTGCTCTTTTATGCTCCTGGTCTTGGCGTTACTTTGGTCGTCTTGTGCTCCGGCTTCTCTCCTCCTTCCCTCCTCTGCCCTGCTAAGTGTGGCCACGGCGCGCGGCTCTGACTGCCCGTGCACAAGTAAAGGGGTCAAAAGGAGAGCCCCTACTTTTGTACACCGACACAACCAAAGTAATTAACTCAGGATCGACAGAGAATTCATAATCCTTGTTAGTAACAAAGATAGGTGAAGTAGCAAACTTAGGATCATATTGCATTCTAGCATTCAAAGATTTTTCTTTCCACTTGCATAATAATTTCTTAAGATCATCTCTATCCTTACAAGCAAGAAAGTCCCTAGCAACCTCTCCATCCATAACATAACCCTCAGGCATAACAGGAAGTTCATATCTAGGAGAGCTAGTTTTATCAAGTGTTTCAAAGTTTTCAGCTTCAATCATCAGTTTCAGAAAGATCATCACTTTCAGCATTCTCAAAATCATTAACTCTAGCAATTTGTTCATCAAGAAATTCACCCAGTGGCACAGTCTTATCAAGCAAAGGAGTAGTATTATCATAAGCATCATGCATAGGAGAAGTAGCATCATCAATAACATGCGACATATCAGAATTAATAGCAGGTGTAGGTGTCGCAAGCTTGCTCAAAACAGAAGGTGAATCAAGTGCAGAGCTAGATGGCAGTTCCTTACCTCCCCTCGTAGTAGAGGGAAAATCTTGGTTCTAGTATCTTTCAAATTCCTCATAGTGATCAACACATATAAATCCCAAGTGACTCAGAGAATAGAGCTATGCTCCCCGGCAACAGCGCCAGAAAAAGGTCTTGATAACCCACAAGTATAGGGGATCACAACAGTTTTCGAGGGTAGAGTATTCAACCCAAATTTACTGATTCGACACAAGGGGAGCCAAAGAATATTCTCAAGTATTAGAAGCTGAGTTGTCAATTCAACCACACCTGAAGGACTTAATATCTGCAGCAAAGTATTCAGTAGCAAAGTAGTATGGAAGTAACGATAACGGTGGGAAAAGTAACAGTAACAGTTCTGTAGCAATTGTAACAGTGGCAACGGCAAAGTAACATAGCAAAGATCAATATGTGAAAAGCTCGTAGGCAATGGATCAATGATGGATAATTATGTCGGATGGCATTCATCATGCAATAGTTATAACCTAGGGTAACACAGAACTAGCTCCAATTCATCAATATAATGTAGGCATGTATTCCGAATATAGTCATATGTGCTTATGGAAAAGAACTTGCATGACATCTTTTGTCCTACCCTCCCGTGGCAACGGGGTCGTAATGGAAACTAAGGGATATTAAGGCCTCCTTTTCATAGAGAACCGGACCAAAGCATTAGCACTTAGTGAATACATGAACTCCTCAAACTACGGTAATCACTGGAAAGAATCCCAATTATTGTCACCTTGGGGTATGCGGATCATAACTCGTAATAGGTGTCTACAGCTTGCAAGATAGGATCAAGAACACAAATATATTCATGAAAACATAATAGGTTCAGATCTGAAATCATGGCACTCGGGCCCTAGTGACAAGCATTAAGCATAGCAAAGTCATAGCAACATCAATCTCAGAACATAGTGGATACTAGGGATCAAACCCTAACAAAACTAACTCGATTACATGATAAATCTCATCCAACCCATCACCGTCCAACAATACTACGATGGAATTACTCACGCACGGCGGTGAGCATCATGAAATTGGTGATGGAGGAAGGTTGGTGATGATGATGGCGATGGGTCCCCCTCTCCAGAGCCCCGAACGGACTCCACATCCGCCCTCCCGATGAAGAACAGGAGGTGACGGTGGCTCCGTATTGTAAGACGCGATGAGTCCTTCTTTCTGATATTTTTCTCCATGTAGGATTGAAAGTATGTCTAGAGGGGGGGGGTGATTAGACTACTTGACCAAATAAAAATCTAGCCTTTTCCCAATTGAAGTCTTGGCAGATTTTACCAACTTATCACAAGTCAAGCAATCAACCTACACATGCAAATCTAAGAGTATAGCAGTGAAATGTAAATCATTGCATATGAAGGTAAAGGGGAGGAGTTTGGAGGGAGCAAACGCAATGTAGACACGGAGATTTTTGGCGTGGTTCCGATAGGTGGTGCTATCATACATCCGCGTTGATGGAGACTTCAACCCACGAAGGGTAACGGTTGCGCGAGTCCACGGAGGGCTCCACCCACAAATGGTCCACGAAGAAGCAACCTTGTCTATCCCACCATGGCCATCGCCCACGAAGGACTTGCCTCACTAGGGTACATCTTCACGAAGTAGGCGATCTCCTTGCCCATACAAACTCCTTGGTTCAACTCCACAATCTTGATGGAGGCTCCCAAGTGACACCTAACCAATCTAGGAGACACGCTCTCAAAAAGGTAATAGATGGTGTGTTGATGATGGACTCCTTTCTCTTGTGCTTCAAATGATAGTCTCCCCAACACTCAACTCCCTCTCACAGATTTGGATTTGGTGGAAAGATGATTTGCGTGGAAAGCAACTTGGGGAAGGCTAGAGATCAAGATTCTTGTGGTTGGATTGGAATATCTTGGTCTCGACACATGAGTAGGTGGTTCTCTCTTAGAAAATGAATGTTGGAAGTGTAGGCACGTTCTGATGGCCCTCTCCATGAATGTAGGAAGAGTGGAGGGGTATATATAGCCTCCACACAAAATCTAACCGTTAGACACAATTTACCAAACTCAGTGAGACCGAATAGTTAAACTCGGTCAGACCGATTTAGTTCAAAGTGTGAACGTTAGGATTTTCGGTGGGACCGACATGTCAACTCGGCGGGACCGATTTCATTAGGGTTAGGGCATAACGTAATCTCGGTGAGACAGATCACATGAACTCAGTGAGACTGATTTCTGTAATAGGAAAACAAAGAGTTGGTCAGGCAAACTCGGTGGGACCGATCGCTCATTTCGGTGAGACCGAAACGTTACAAAGAGGAAATAGAGAGTTTGCATTGCGAACTCGGTGGGACCGATCGCTCATCTCGGTTAGACCGAAACGTTACGAAGGGAAACAGAGAGTTTGCAATCCCATCTCGGTGAGACCGAGATCCCTATCGGTGAGATCGAACTGATTAGGGTTTCTGGCTATTGCTATGTCAAATGAACTCGGTGGCGCCGGATAGATCAAATCGGTGGGCCGAGTTTGACTTTTGGTTTGGGACATATGTGGATATGAGAAAGTGATTGAGGGCTTTTGGAGCATATCACTAAGCATTTTGAGCAAGCAAGCCATTAACCAACACCTCATCCCCTTTTAATAGTGTAGGCTTTTCCTATGGTCTCAAGGTGATCTTGGATCACTAAAATGAAAATGTAGAGTCTTGAGCTTGAGCCAATATGTGTCCTTAAAATTTTGAGGGGCCCACATCTCTAGTCCATGCCATGCCAATCATTGAACTTTCTGAAATGATCATCTTGAAAGGGTATTAGTTCAGTGAGCTATATGTTGTTAGGAATTACCAAAACCACCCAGGGATTAGTTGCAGTTTCACTCCCCGAACGTGACTATATGGAGTTGGAGTTGAGGTCGGTGGAGGTCCAGGGGACCCACAAGGCAGGGGGCGCGCCCTCCACCCTTGTGGATAGCTGGTGGGTCCCCTCTGGTTGATTCTTTCGCCAATATTTTTTATTTATTCCAAAAATATTCTCCGTGAAGTTTCAGGTCATTCGGAGAACTTTTATTTCTGCACAAAAATAACACCAAGGCAATTCTGCTGAAAACAGCGTCAGTCCGGGTTAGTTCCATTCAAATCATGCAAGTTAGAGTCCGAAACAAGGGGAAAAGAGTTTGGAAAAGTAGATATGATGGAGACGTATCAGAGCCGCCACCACCTCCTGTTCTTCGTCGGGAGGGCTGGTCTAGAGTCCGTTCGGGGCTTCGGATGGTGGAAACCGTCGCCGCCATCATCATCAACCCTTATCCATAAAAAATTCCATGATGCTCACCACCGAGAGTGAGTAATTCCTTCGCAGGCTTGCTGGACGGTGATGGAGTCGGATGAGATTTGTCATGTAATCGAGTCAATTTGTTAGGACTTGATCCCTAGTATCCACTATAACCTTGCTATGCTTAATGCTTGTCACTAGGGACAGAGTGTCATGATTTCAGTTCCGAACCCTCTATGTTTCATGAATATATTTGAGTTCTTGATCCTATCAGGTAGTTATATGCACTTGTTATTGTTCTGATCTGTAGACCCCAAAGTGACAATAGTTGGGATACTCTCCCGGGATGACTGTAATTCGAGGAGTTCATGTATTCACCATGTGTTAATGCTTTGTTCCGGTTCTCTATTAAGAGGAGGCCTTAATATCCCTTCGGTTTCCTTATAGACCTGCCACCACAGAACGGTAGGACAAAAGATGTCATGCAAGTTCTTACCATAAGCACATATGACTATATACGGAATACATGCCTACATTGAATTGATGAATTGGAGCTATTGTGTATCACTATAGGTTGTGACTGTTATATGATGAATATCATCCAATACAACTATCCATCGTTGATCCAATGCCTAGGCTTTTCTCATACTAATCTTTGCTAAGTTACTTTCGTTGTTGTTGCTGCTGTTACAATCACTACAAAACTACTACTGTTACTGTTCCGTTACTATTACTACTATTAATACTGCTATCAAGCTATCATATTACTATGCTACCAAACATTTTCTACATATATTTAGTTCTCCAGGTGTGGTTGAATTGACAACTCAACTGCTAATACTCATAAATATTCTTTGGCTCCCCTTGTGTCGAATCAATAAATCTGGGTGAAATACTATGCTCGAAGACTGTCGTGATCCCCTAAACTTGTGGGTATCAAGACCTTTTTCTGGCACCACTGCCGGGGAGCAAAGCTCTGTTTGTTGAGTCACTTGGGAATTATATCTATGGATCACTATGAAGAATCCGAAAGATTCTAAGACCAAGATCAAACCCTCTAAGATGAGCGGAGGTAAGGAACTACCATCACACTCTGCACTTGATTCACCTTCTGTTTTAAGTAGGCTTCTGACACCACCACTTGCTATTCATTCTAATATGTCGCAAGTAATTGATGGTACTACTTCCACTACAAATGAAACTTGTGATGATGCTAGTACTCTGCTTAGTAAAACTGTGCCACTGGGTGAATTTCTTGATGAACAACTTGCTAAAGCTAAAGAACTTGAAACTAATGAAAATTATGGTTCACTTATTATGTCCAGCTCTCCTACTAGAGTTAAAATGCCTGAGATACCTGATGGTTATGTTATGGATGGAGAGATAGCTAGAGACTTTCTTGCTTGTAATGATAGAAAATATGTTAAGAAATTACTGTAAGCTAAAAGAAAAAGCTACGGTAGAGAGAATGAAATAGATATGATCCTAAGTTTGCTACTTCTCCTATCTTTGTTACTGATAAGAATTATGAATTCTCTATTGATCCTGAGTTAATTACTTTGGTTGAATCCGATCCTTTTCATGGTTATGAATCTGAAACTGTTGTGGCACACCTTACTAAATTGAATGATATTGCCACCCTATTTGCTCATGAGAAAAATATTCACTACTACTATATTCTGACATTGCCACCCTATTTACTAAATGAATAATTACTTTGGTTGCATTTGATCCTTTTCATGGTTATGAATCTGAAACTGTTGTGGCACACCTTACTAAATTGTATGATATTGCCACCCTATTTGCTCATGAGGAAAAGATTCGCTACTACTATATTCTTAAGTTGTTTCCTTTCTCATTAAAGGGTGATGCTAAGAAATGGTTAATGCTCTTGCTCCTGGTTGTGTGTGTAGTCCCCAGGATATGATATATTACTTCTCTGGAAAATATTTTCATGCCCATAAGAAACAAGCTGCCTTACAGGAAATATTTAACTTTGTGCCACTTGAAGAAAAGAATCTCCCTCAAGCTTGGGGGAGGCTTCTCCAATTACATAATGCTTTTCCGGATCATCCTCTCAAGAAAAATGAAATATTTGATATCTTTTATAATGGACTAAGCGATGCTTCTAGGGATTACCTAGATAGTTGTGCTGAAAGTATTTTCAGGGAACAAACTGTTGGACAAGCTAAAGAACTATTGAATAATATGTTAAAGAATGTCGATGATTGGACACTTCCTGAACCACCACCAAAACCAACTCCAAAGAAGAGAGATATTCTATTCCTCAGCCCAAAAGATATGCAAGAGGCAAAGAAATCTATGGAAGAAAAGGGTCTTAGAGCAGAAGATGTTAAGAATTTACCACCAATTGAATAAATACATGGACTCGATGCCCCGACACAGGTAGTAAAGGTAAATTATCTTTATAGATTTGATAAGAGTGACATTCCCTATAATAAATCTGCTAGTCAATGCCTGGATGAATTTCATAATTATATTGTTAAGCAAGAAAATTTCAACATCTATGTTAGTAATCAATTGAAACAAAATGCTATCATGATTGATCGTTTGAGTGATTTGAAGCTTAGGATTGCTAATGATGTAAGAAGTTCAATTGAACATTCATCCATGGTTCACACCCAGTTAGAACAAGTCGCTAAGTCACAAAATTATTTGCTTAATGAGATGGATAATAAAATGAATGATCTTGTTGGTAGGGTAATGACTAGAGGAGGTACAATGACTCAGGATCCTCTATATCCAGAAGGTCATCCTAAGAGAATTGAGCAAGGTTCTCGAAGAATTAATATTGATGCACCTAGTTCATCTAAGAAGAAAAAGAAAAAGAAAAATGATAGAACTTCGCATGCTTTTAGTGAACCTGTGGTAGAAAACCCTTCTGAGAATCATAATGATGTTTCTATTTCTGATGCTGAGACACAATCTGGTAATGAACATCCACCTAGTGATAATGATAATGATGATGTTCATGTTGATGCTCAACTAGATAACGATAAAGAACATGATAATGATGTAGAGATAAAATTTGTTGTTGATTTTGATAACCCACATCCTAAAAATAAAAGACATGATAAAAGGGATTTCATTTCTAGAAAACATGGTAAAGAAAGAGAACCATGGGTTCAAAAACCCATGGCTTTTCTCACTAAGCCTCCGAAAAATAAGGATAAGGAGGATCTTGAACTCTTTGTTAAAATGCTTAGACCTATCTTTTTGCGAACACGCTTGACCGATATTCTAAAAATGCCTCCATATGATAAATATAAGAAAGATATTGTCACTAGTAAAAGAAAAATACCTGAACCTGAAATTTCCACCATTCTTGCAAATTATTCTTTTAAGGGAGGAGTACCTAAGAAGTTAGGAGATCCAGGAATACCCACTATACCATGCTCCATTTAAAGAAGTTATGTTAAAACTGCTTTATGTGATTTAGGAGCCGGTGTCAGTGTTATGCCTTTCTCTTTATATAGAAGACCTGATTTAAATAAGTTGACACCTACTGAAATCTCTTCGCAAATGGATGATAAATCAACTGCTATACCTATCAGAATTTTTGAGGATGTTCCCGTTGTAGTGGCAAATGTTACTATCTTAAAAGACTTTGTTATACTTGATATGCCCGAGGACGACAGTATGTCAATTATCCTTGGTATACCCTTTTTGAATACTGCAGAGGTTGTTATTGATTGCAACAAAAGCAAGGTCACTTTTCATGACAACGGTAATGAGCATACGGTATATTTCCCGAGGAAACAAAGTTTGATGAATAATATCAACTCTATTGAAAAAATTGCGATAATTACTATTAGAGGTTTCAAATTTTCTCTTCTGGCCGTCAAAAAGAAATATGAAACTCTTATTATTTGGGAGATGCATATCCCCGTTGAGGTAACATAGTGTTATACGAAAATTCTTCGGTTTCATGTTACTCGGAAATAGTTTGTTAATAAGACTAGATCAACCTTATTAATGGATTCTTTTTGAGGGGCATGTGGTCGGTGAATTTAGTAAGCACAACCTACTGTACCTACTATTAGTTCTCTATCATTTAAAGTTTAATAAGGTAAAATGCCATGATTATCCTGATTTTTGAATTATCCGTGCAATAGAAAATGCCTCGAAAATAAAAGTTCTCGGAATGAAAATTTAGTATGATTTTTCTGCATTATTTAAGAATTTTGGTCACTGAACACACCCCGGTGGGGTGCACCTATGAGCCACGAGCTCACAGGACTCGCCTATCCCCTAAGTGTGCCTTGTGAGCTCATGGGTCCCACAGGGGGCCCCTCACTTATTCTAGCAGCCCACTACCTTCTTCCACCTCCAGAAAAAATCACCATTGCCTCCAAACCCGTGTTCTTGCTCATTTTCGTGCAATTTTCAATCTCCTTGCTCGGAGCTCCATTTCCAAAACTATTTTGGGGAATCGCTCCTTCGTATGTGACACCTCCAATGGTCCAATTAGTTTTTGTTCTAGTGATTTATGTTTTGCAAAATTTGGTACTATTGGTGACCATGTATATGAGCTTGCATGTTGAATTTGTATGGTTGAAAGTATTTATGATGCATGATATAGCCTCTAGACACTTGTGGGAGTAGTTGCTATCAATTTTGTTAAGTTTTGTTCACTTTTATTTTGGGGACTAAAAATTTCAGAATTTTTTCAAAGGAAAATGATTAGGAAGATGTTGAGGGGTTCCTCGAGCCGGAGTTCCAAGGAAACTCCAAAGGATAAGCCCAAGTACAACCTTCCGCGTGTGGTCGTGCGAATGGCCATGCAATACATTCTTGAGGGATCCGGACATTCATGATGATTTCTATTATTTGGCAAACAATGCAGGCCTTACCCCATTCCTCAAAGATAAGTGTGACCAGTACCTCCTCCTTGCCAGTACTTTTGTGCAAAATTTCTACTTTCATGCTAAGAGAGATATACCCATCATATCATTCCACCTCTATGACATCCCTCAAGAAATGACACTTGATAGATTTTACCAAGTTTGCAAAATTCCTAATGAGGGCATCCCTCTAGAGCCGAGTCCTAGGGACGTTGCGGATTTTATATCCGCAGTAACTGTGGGGGAGACGAGAGGAGTGTTTGAGGCGAGAGTTGCTAGTTTACATTTCCATGTTTTGTGTTACTACTCATTATTTGCTGGGAGGTGTTTAACTGGTAGGTGGGAGAGTGGAACACTTAGCTCACCTGATCTTGCTATATTACTTCATGCCCTTTATCGTGATAGAACTTTCAGTTTGGGGGCTATGATTGCTCAACGGTTACACACTAACTGTTCGAAGGGCGTTATCTATGGTGGTATTTACGCCTCCCGTCTCGCTAGACATTTTCAGATTCCTAGCAGACACGACGAGGCAGTGGACATGGTTTTACCTATTAAATGTCTTGATTATGGTAGCATGGTTGAGCATAACTTTATTAACTCTGGCCCAAGGCGATTTTGGTATAATTTGGTATTTAGTCAGGGTACTCGTGAGATTATTACTTTGTCTATGACTACTTTGTTTGACCTCTCCATGGGAAAGTACACTATCATGCCTGAGGACATTTATGCTTATTGGGGCTTGACACCTCCCCCAAGCACCTGAGATAGAGCCAACCCCGGAGCCTATTTATCAGTGGGAGCCTCAGGAGCCTATCTATCAGTGGGAGCCTCAGGAGCCTCAATATTACCCAGGAGGTGGCTATTTCGACCCATGTCCATAGACCAAGTCAGGCCAAAAGCCTAAGCTTGGGGGAGTATGTATTTCTCACCGATATTACATTCATGTAACACACATTCATTCAAGTTGTTGGTGTTCATCCTTTTTCATTGTATATCCATGTTAGTTTTATTTCCGTTTTCTTCTTGTGTGTTTGAAAAACTTCAAAAATCCAAAAATATTTCTCGCTTCTTTTCGGTTTTTCTCTCTTGTTTAGTTAGTACGTAGTAGTAAAAGAAAACCCAAAAAGATTTCTCGTTTCTTCTTTTGTTTGTTGGGAGCTTTCCCGTGTAAATAGTCTTTTTTTGTTTTTCATTTTTGCCTTTGTTAGTTTGCTTTCTTGAGAAAAAGCAAAAACTCCAAGAATATTTCAATATGTCTCTGAAATTCTTTTCTTTGAGTCGTCGTAAGGAGAAGACCATGATGAAAATGTTGAGCGGTTCTCATATGCATTATTGTTGACCTAACAAAGAGCCAATATTACCTTGTATTCTCCTTTGAATAAAATGTTTGCCGATTCCAGCTTAGTCCACGACACACTTGCACTATCATTATTTTCACATCATTCGGACATGCAAGTGAAAGGCAATAATGATGATGAAGTGATTGCGATGAAGGAAGCTGGTATGAACTCTTCTTGTTTTCTTTTTTGTAAATATGTTTAACTCGGTTGATCTTGATTCAACATATTATGAGTAAACATGTTTGTGATGGCAATTAGAGATTATAGTTGCTCATCCCATGCTTAAGTAGCTAGGAGTTGATAATGATTTATCCTGAGTATTGCATGCATTAAAATGGTTGTGATGTAGTATATTAGTATGGTATCCTCCTCTGAATACTTCAAGTGGCTTGACTTGGCACATGTTCACACATGTAGTTGATTCAAAACCAACGCTGCCTCCATGATATTTATTTTAATGGTGTTTTATATCCTACTCATGTTTGTATTCAACGTTAATTATTCTCGATGCATGATTATGATCGTTGCCGCTCTCTAGTTGGCCGCTTCTCAATCTATTTGCTAGACTTTGCCTGTACTAAGCGGGAATGTTGCTTTTACATCCAAAATCCTTAAACCGAAAGTTGTTCCAGATGAGTCCACCATATCTACCTATATGCGGTATTACTCTGTCATTTCAATTAAATTTGCATGTGACACCTTTAATCATTCAAATAAGCATATGTTTTGTGTGCCTGTAATGCTCATGGAGCGACGGGGGGCGGTCAATATCCATGCTAAGCGGGTTATTCCCATGATGGGTGTTTATTCACTTGTCAATGCACGAGAGAGGCTGGTAATTGGGATGCCCAGTCTTGTAATCAAAATAAAGGAAAATATAATGAAACAAACTCCTCCATAAAGTTGATTGGTTAGAGGGCACCCGAGGATTTGGCTAGCCATGGCTTTTGTTTGTACGGTTGAGGAGAAGTAAACTTTACCTTTCTGTTTGGGAACCGCCAATAATGTATTTAGCCTGGAAGATACTGAAAATCCTTTTATCCTTGATACGTCTCCGTCGTATCTATAATTTTTGATTGTTCCATGCCAATATTATACAACTTTCATATACTTTTTGGCAACTTTTTATACTATTTTTGGGACTAACATATTGATCCAGTGCCCAGTGCCAGTTCATGTTTGTTGCATGTTTATGTTTCGCAGAAACCCCATATCAAACGGAATCCAAACGGGATAAACGGACGAAGAATATTTTTGGAATATTTGGAGAATATGGGAGGAAGAATCAATGCGAGACGGTGCCCGAGGTGGCCACGAGGCAGGGGCGCGCCTGCCCCCCTGGGCGTGCCTGCCGCCCTTGTGGGCCACCCGTAAGGCGGTTGCTGCTCTACTTTGGCCGCAAGAAAGGTAATTTTTGGAAAAAAAATCTCGGCGAAGGTTTCAATCCAATCGGAGTTACGGATCTCCATATATATACGAAACAGTGAAAGGGCAGAATATCAGAACGCGGAACCAGAGAGAAACAGAGAGACAGATCCAATCTCGGAGGGGCTCTTGCCCCTCCCACGCCATGGAGGCCAAGGACTAGAGGGGAAACCCTTCTCCCATCTAGGGAGGAGGTCAAGGAAGAAGAAGACGAAGGGGCCCCCTCTCCCCTTCTCTTCCGGTGGCGCCGGAACGCTGTCGTGGCCATCATCATCACCGCAATCTTCACCAACAACTTCACCGCCATCATCACCAACTCTTTCCCCCTCTATGCAGCGGTGTAACCTCTCTCTTACCCGCTGTAATCTCTACTTAAACATGGTACTCAACGCTATATATTATTTCCCAATGATGTTTGGCTATCCTATGATGTTTGAGTAGATCCGTTTTGTCCTATGGGCTATTTGATGATCAAGATAGGTTTGAGTTGCATGTTTTATTATTGGTGCTGTCCTATGGTGCTCTCCGTGTCGCGCAAGCATGGGATCCCCGCTGTAGGGTTTGCAATATGTTCATGATTTGCTTATGGTGGGTGGCATGAGTGACAGAAGCACAGACCCGAGTAAGTAGGTTGTTTGCGTATGGGATAAAGGGGATTTGATGCTCTAATGCTATGGATGGGTTTTACCTTAATGATCTTTAGTAGTTGCGGATGCTTGCTAGAGTTCCAATCATAAGTGCATATGATCCAAGTAGAGAAAGTATGTTAGCTTATGCCTCTCCCTCAAATAAAATTGCAATAATGTTACCGGTCTAGTTATCGATTGCCTAGGGACAAATAACTTTCTCGTGACAAAAAGCTCTCTACTAAAACTAATTTAGTTGTGTCTTTATCTAAGCAGCCCCTAGCTTTTATTTACGCTCTCTCTTTTTATTCTTGCTAACCTATCCAAAAACACCTACAATGTACTTCTAGTTTCATACTTGTTCTAGGTAAAGCGAACGTCAAGCGTGCGTAGAGTTGTATCGGTGGTCGATAGAACTTGAGGGAATATTTGTTCTACCTTTAGCTCCTCGTTGGGTTCGACACTCTTACTTATCGAAAGAGGCTACAATTGATCCCCTATACTTGTGGGTTATCAAGACCTTTTTCTGGCGCCGTTGTCGGGGAGTCATAGCGTGGGGTGAATATTCTCGTGTGTGCTTGTTTGCTTTATCACTAAGTAATTTTTATTTGTTGTTCTTAGTTGTTCTTTATCATTAGTTATGGATATGGAACACGAAAAACCAAAAAAATTAGGTGTACTTGCTGCTCATGGAGATGGGGAACCTCTTAAAACCCTCGATGCTCGTTATGTGGCAGAAATTATGTACTACTTTGATAATCCAGAGAAAACTCCATTCAATTTGGTAATGGGAGTAACGTTGGATCAACATGAATACTTTAGCGATTATCGCTTGACACAAAAAGGGAAACTATTATGGGATCAAATTTATATATTGAAGTGGTATGCTCGGCAAGTATGCTTGAGTTATGATTATACTTGTTGCTCTAGGATGAAGGCTCCACACCTTCCCTTTTCATGTAAATTTAATGATAATGAAACCTTGTCTTCTTATGCTAGAGGTATATATGATTACTATGATGTGGAACAAATAGAAGAATTTGTTGCTTTTAAGGGTGCTTATGAAATTGAATCTTTGTTTGAAAAGTATGAAGCTTTTGATGATGATGTTTATAGGCCTGAAAATTTAGCTATCCTAAAATATTTTTATGATAATTATGAATATAATTCCTATATTGATGCGCTTATTGAGAAAGTCTCCGCTGTCCAAGAAGAGACTAATATTTTGCAGGAACCTATGGAAGAAGAAATTGATGAAACTGTGAGCTCATTGGATGAAAAAGATGATGAGGAGAGCGAAGAACAAAAGGAGGAAGAGCGGATTAGCTACCCGTGCCCACCTTCTAATGAGAGTAACTCTTCAACTCATACATTGTTTAATTTCCCTTCATGCTTACCGAAGGATGATTGCTATGATGATTGTTATGATCCCGTTGATTCTCTTGAAATATCCCTTTTTGATGATGCTTGCTATGCTTGTGGCCAAGATGCCAATATGAATTATGCTTATGGAGATGAACTTGCTATAGTTCCTTATGTTAAACATGAAATTGTTGCTATTGCACCCATGCATGATAGTCCTATTATCTTTTTGAATTCTCCCGACTACACTATATCAGAGAAGTTTGCCTTTTTTAAGGATTATGTTGATGGGTTGCCTTTTTCCGTTGCACATGATGATTTTGATATATCTAATATGCATGTGCTTGATGCTCCTACTTGCAATTATTATGAGAGAGGAACTATATCTCCACCTCTCTATGTTTCCAATACGATAAAATTGCAAGAAACTGTTTATACTATGCATTGGCCTTTACTTTGTGTGCATGAATTGTTCTTTTATGACATGCCGATGCATAGGAAGAGAGTTAGACTTCGTCATTGCTTGATATATGTTGCTTTGTGCTCACTACTAAATTATAAATCATTGTTAATTAAAATTGGCTTTGATATACCTTGGGGTCCGGGTGGATCCATTACTTGAGCACTATATGCCTAGCTTGATGGCTTTAAAGAAAGCGCTGCCAGGGAGACAACCCGGAAGTTTTAGGGAGTCATTTATTTCTGTTGAGTGCTTTTATATAGTTTAAAAACAACAAAAATAAAGAGGGTAACCCAAAACTTTTTCAAAAAGGAAAGTGAAAGTGAGAGAGACAAGCATTGTTGAAGTGGGAGCTAGCCTTGAACCTTGTTCATGCTCATGGAAACTTTGTGAATCTTGATTACAGAAACTTTTCAACAAAAATAATTATCCCCTTGTACAATTCCATTGTATTATAAAAATAATGTGCCAAGGTTTGCCTTTAGGATGTTTACAATGCTTGTTGGTTTGTACGGTGCAGGACAGAAACTTTGGCTGTAGTGCGCGATTTTTAATTTTTTACTGGAACGTCAAATGGTTCTGATTCTTTTTGCACTGTCTTTATATAAAAATTGTTTATTTTTCCTAATTTTGGCATAATGTTTCAAGTACCAGAAGTATAGTTAATGTTCATATTGTTACAGACTGTTCTGTTTTAGACAGATTCTGTTTTTGACGCATAGTTTGCTTGTTTTGATGAAACTATCAATTTATATCAGTGGATTAAGCCATGGAAAAGCTATATTACAGTAGACAAAATGCAAAAACAAAATATGAATTGGTTTTCAACAGTACTTAGAGTAGTGATTTGCTTTATTATACTAACGGATCTTACCGAGTTTTCTGTTGAAGTTTTGTGTGGATGAAGTGTTCGATGATCGAGAAGGTCTCGATATGAGGAAAAGGAGGAGAGGCAAGAGCTCAATCTTGGGGATGCCCAAGGCACCCCAAGTAAATATTCAAGGAGACTCAAGCGTCTAAGCTTGGGGATGCCCCGGAAGGCATCCCCTCTTTCTTCAACAAGTATCGGTATGTTTTCGGATTCGTTTCGTTCATGCGATATGTGCAAGTCTTGGAGCGTCTTTTGCATTTAGTTTTCATTTTTATTTTATGCACCATGCTGGTATGGGATAGTCCTTGGTTGACTTATAGAATGCTCTTTGCACTTCACTTATATCTTTTGAGTATGGCTTTATAGAATGCTTCATGTGCTTCACTTATATCATTTGAAGTTTGGATTGCCTGTTTCTCTTCACATAGACAACCGCCACTTGTAGAATGCTCTTTTTCTTCAATTATATTTGTTAGAGCGTGGGCATATATTTTGTAGAAAGAATTAAACTCTCTTTCTTCACTTATATCTATTTAGAGAGATGACAGGAATTGGTCATTCACATGGTTAATCAGAAAATCCTACGTAAACTTGTAGATCGCTGAATATGATATGTTTTATTCCTTGCAATAGTTTTGCGATATAAAGATGGTGATATTAGAGTCATGCTAGTGGGTAGTTGTGGATTAGTAGAAATACTTGTGTTGAGGTTTGTGATTCCCGTAGCATGCACATATGGTGAACCGTTATGTAACGAAGTCGGAGCATGAGGTATTTATTGATTGTCTTCCTTATGAGTGGCGGTCGGGGACGAGCAATGGTCTTTTCCTACCAATCTATCCCCCTAGGGGCATGCGTAGTAGTACTTTGCTTCAATGGATAATAAACTTTTGCAATAAGTATGTGAGTTCTTTATGACTAATGTTGAGTCCATGGATAATACGCACTCTCACCCTTCCATCATTGCTAGCCTCTTCGGTATCGTGCATTGCCCTTGGTGCAAACTTCGCCGGTGCATCCAAACCCCGTGATATGATACGCTCTGTCACACATAAGCCTCATTATATCTTCCTCAAAACAGCCACCATACCTACCTATTATGGCATTTCCATAGCCATTCCGAGATATATTGCCATGCAACTTCCATCATCATCATATACATGACTTGAGCATTTATTGTCATATTGCTTTGCATGATCGTAAGATAGCTAGCATGATGTTTTCATGGCTTGTCCGTTGATGTCATTGCTATGCTAGATCATTGCACATCCCGGTACACCGCCGGAGGCATTCATATAGTCATATCTTTGTTCTAGTATCGAGTTGTAAGTAAATAAAAGTGTGATGATCATCATTATTAGAGCATTGCCCCATTCAAAAAAAGAGAGAGGCCAAAGAAGCCTAAATAAAAAAAGGGGGGCCAAAGAAGCCCGCAAAAAAAAATAAAAAAAGGGAAAAGGGGCAATGTTACTATCCTTTTACCACACTTGTGCTTCAAAGTAGCACCATGTTCTTCATATGGCGAGTCTCTTGAGTTATCACTTTCATATACTAGTGGGAATTTTCATTATAGAACTTGGCTTGTATATTCCAACGATGGGCTTCCTCAAATGCCCTAGGTCTTCATGAGCAAGCAAGTTGGATGCACACCCACTTAGTTTCAGTTTGAGCTTTCATATACTTATAGCTCTAGTGCATCCGCTGCATGGCAATCCCTACTCCTCACATTGACATCAATTGATGGGCATCTCCATAGCCCGTTGATTAGCCGCGTCGATGTGAGACTTTCTGCTTTTTTTGTCTTCTCCACATAACCCCCATCATCATATTCTATTCCACCTATAGTGCTATATCCATGGCTTGCGCTCATGTATTGCGTGAGGGTTGAAAAATCTGAAGCATGTTAAAAAGTATGAACCAATTGCTCGGCTTGTCATCGGGGTTGTGCATGATGTGAATATTTTGTGTGGTGAAGATGGAGCATAGCTAGACTATATGATTTTGTAGGGATAACTTTCTTTGGCCATGTTATTTTGAAAAGGCATGATTGCTTTATTAGTAGGCTTGAAGTATTATTGTTTTATGTCAAATGATAGACTATTGCTTTGAATCACTCGTGTCTTAATATTCATGCCATGATTAGATTATGTGATCAAGATTATGCTAGGTAGCATTCCACATCAAAAATTATCTTTTTTATCATTTACCTACTCCAGGACGAGCAGGAATTAAGCTTGGGGATGCTGATACGTCTCCGTCGTATCTATAATTTTTTATTGTTCCATGCCAATATTATACAACTTTCATATACTTTTTGGCAACTTTTTATACTATTTTTGGGACTAACATATTGATCCAGTGCCCAGTGCCAGTTCCTGTTTGTTGCATGTTTTATGTTTTGCAGAAACCCCATATCAAACGGAATCCAAACGGGATAAAAACGGACGGAGAATATTTTTGGAATATTTGGAGAATATGGGAGGAAGAATCAACGCAAGACGGTGCCCGAGGTGGCCACGAGGCAGGGGGCGCGCCTGCCCCCTCGTGGGCCACCCGTAAGGCGGTTGCTGCTCTACTTTGGCCACAAGAAAGCTAATTTTCGGAAAAAAATCTCGGCGAAGGTTTCAATCCAATCGGAGTTACGGATCTCCATATATGTACGAAATGGTGACAGGGCAGAATATCAGAACGCGGAACTAGAGAGAAACAGAGAGACGGATCCAATCTCGGAGGGGCTCTCGCCCCTCCCACGCCATGGAGGCCAAGGACCAGAGGGGAAACCCTTCTCCCATCTAGGGAGGAGGTCAAGGAAGAAGAAGACGAAGGGGCCCCCTCTCCCCTTCTCTTCCGGTGGCGCCGGAAAACTGCCGTGGCCATCATCATCACCGCAATCTTCACCAACAATTTCACCGCCATCATCACCAACTCTTTCCCCCTCTATGCAGCGGTGTAACCTCTCTCTTACCCATTGTAATCTCTACTTAAACATGGTGCTCAATGCTATATATTATTTCCCAATGATGTATGGCTATCCTGTGATGTTTGAGTAGATCCGTTTTGTCCTATGGGCTATTTGATGATCAAGATTGGTTTGAGTTGCATGTTTTATTATTGGTGTTGTCCTATGGTGCTATCCGTGTCGCGCAAGCGTGAGGGATCCCTGCTGTAGGGTTTGCAATATGTTCATGATTTCCTTATGGTGGGTGGCGTGAGTGACAGAAGCACAGACCCGAGTAAGTAGGTTGTTTGCGTATGGGATAAAGGGGACTTGATGCTCTAATGCTATGGTTGGGTTTTACCTTAATGATCTTTAGTAGTTGCGGATGCTTGCTAGAGTTCCAATCATAAGTGCATATGATCCAAGTAGAGAAAGTATGTTAGCTTATGCCTCTCCCTCAAATAAAATTGCAATAATGATTACCGGTCTAGTTATCGATTGCCTAGGGACAAATAACTTTATCGTGACAAAAAGCTCTCTACTAAAACTAATTTAGTTGTGTCTTTATCTAAGCAGCCCCTAGCTTTTATTTACGTGCTCTCTTTTTACTCTTGCTAACCTATCCAAAAACACCTACAATGTACTTCTAGGTTCATACTTGTTCTAGGTAAAGCGAACGTCAAGCGTACGTAGAGTTGTATCGGTGGTCGATAGAACTTGAGGGAATATTTGTTCTACCTTTAGCTCCTCGTTGGGTTTGACACTCTTACTTATCGAAAGAGGCTACAATTGATCCCCTATACTTGGGGGTTATCAGTCGTGACATTGACACGAAAGGCACACCTCTCAAAATGTATTCATCTTTGTTTTAAGCTTCGAGCTCTGGCACCTCTGCAAATCTCTGCTTCCCTCTACGAAGGGCATTTCTATTTACTTCCATGTTACTTACTTTTACTGTTGAGTCATTACCTTCTCATTCAAAGCACCAATTCAGAGAGTGCTATTGTCATTCTTAGTTTAACATGCATTGAGTCTAGTTAATGTTGCACGTGACATGACTGGATCTCTTCTACCATGAATTACAATGTTTAGTTGTTGCTTAAACTTCAGAGGTGCTCTACATTTATGTTTTGCGGTCTCAGAAAGGGCTAGCGAGATACCATGTTATCATATTGTATCATGATTGTTTTGACAAATTGTTGGCATCTGAGATATCTCATTATTGCTCGCTAGTTGATTATGTTATTGTCATTAGTAAATGTGAGACCTAAGTGTTATCATTCATATGGATAATTCATAATCTTTGCTGAGAACTTCATTGCTAGTTAAGTATATATGCAGCAAAGAGAAGAAAAGAGTTTGTAGAAGTTTTTCTTTATCACTTTCAGTTTGTCAACTGAATTACTTGAGGACAAGCAATGAATTAAGCTTGGGGGAGTTGATACGTCCCAAATGTATCTACTTTTTCAAACACTTTTGCTCTTTTATTGGACTCCAATTTGCATGATTTGGACGAAACTAACCTGGACTGATGTTGTTTTCAGCAGAACTACCAAGGTGTTGTTTTTTGTGCAGAAATAAAAGTTCTCGGATTGGACTAAAAATTTAGGGAGAATATTTCCAGAATATATATAAAATATTGGCGAAGAGAACTACTCGAGGGGGCCACCCAAGAGCCACGAGCTTAGGGGGCGTGCCTACCCCCTGGGTGCGCCATACGAGCTCGTCGGCCCCTTAGGCCTCCCGCAACCCTAACTCCAACTCCATAAGTACCATTTCATAGAGGAAAAAAATGGAGAGAAGGAATCATCGTGTTTTCTGATACGAAGCCGCCACCACCTCCTGTTCTTCATCGGGAGGGCTGACGTGGAGTCCGTTCGGGGCTTCGGAAGGTGGAAACCATCACCGTCCACTAATGTAGGATGCTGCTAACGCGACACTATGATCAGAGACCCTTTGCCGAAACTGTGTGCGATGCAATAATCGCAAACGATGGTGTAAAAACCCCATCAAAAAAGGTGCAAAACGTTTGCGATGGCGGAGCCATCAAACACGGTTCAGATTTTAGTTGCGTGTGCGATGTAGGGCACACGGTTAATCCATTCAAACTGTTTGCGATGACGAAGAACAACAGAAACGGGCAACCATATCAATGTGTGTGCAATGCAGGACACACGGTTAATCCATTCGAACTGTTTGCGATGAGATAGAACAACAGAAACAGACAACCATATCAATGTGTGTGTGATATACGGCATACGGTTCACTCGGACGTACTGTTTTTTATTAGGGAACACAACAGAAACGGTTCAACTTAACAAGATGTGTGTGATATGCGGCAAACAGCCGACTCGGATGAACTGTTTGCGATGAGAAATTACAACACAGATGGTCAATACAGTTACTTTGTGTGCGATTCTGTGTGTACAAAAAACTTTGAAAAATGCAAACTAGTTGCTTGCGGTGGCTAGGAGTACCGCACACGATGCGTCTGCGAGTACTATGTTACACATATGTTTCCTTATGTTAACATGTGTGTGAATTTGCAATATGGACAGTTAATATGCAAATGCCTTCTGGACATCGGGCACACGCTTAAACTCAAGGAACTGTGTATGATACTAATACTTTCCATGAAAATGTATGAACTTGGGTAACAAAATTTGAGTAACATATATATAGTGGTTACACTATTCGACAAAAGGAGGATCTTCGTAACACGGTTTTGACAACCATATGGTCCATATCTACATACTTAACATAGTAACAACTATTACATTTTAAGAGGCTAAGGGCCAACAACCATATGGTCCATATCTACATACTTAACATATATAGTAACAGCTGGCACATTTTAAGAGGCTAAGGGCCAACAACCACAACTATCCACTGGAAGCAGCTTGATCACGGCGACTCGGCATCTCGTCAATGAAAAGGAAGAGCCCTCCTGTGCCTTGGTAGAGCATGAGTAGAACAGTGTCTCCAATTTTCCAATATGGATGCATTGCCACGAGAAGCGAGAACTTGTTAATTTGAATGGTTCCATTTCTGCGGGAAATGCAGTACCTTCCAATCACTTTGGCGTTATTAGCAGGCACAAGTGTAATTCAACCATGCCGGGAAATCAATCCAGGAACTACTAGAGGGGGCAATTTCTATTGACATGTAGAATAAAAAACAATTGTAACATATCGTTGAAGATATATATAGTTTATGAGCATCAACATTAAAAATAAGACTTTTTACCAGCGTTTTGTGCAGACAATTGGTCTTGTTCAGTGTGTGCACCATAGGTATAATTAATCCCATCCAAAATCCAGCGTTCATACGATGTGCTATCTCTGTCGGATTATCAACAAAGTTTATGACATGCTTCAAGTCCTTCCAATGAAATTTGGTACGCTTAGTAACATATAGATCTTTCACCATGCATCCAACATATCCTGCTCAAAAGGTGGAAAGGTATTATTTATTCAAAACATGGCAGAAGATTATATAGTGCGCATAAATTGGTAATAGAATTTGTTACTGCCTAGGAACGGAGTCAGAATATGATATCACAATTGGTTGCTTAAATAGTGATCAATTGGTTGCTTCAATAGTAATATGACATCATGGAGAAAGTTGAAAGGACACTAACCTCGATCAGACTTTGATCGGCTGATGACGTTGGGGAAGTAAACATCCATGTTAATTAGACCAGGCTGTGGTGCACACACTAGAATTTTATTGCCAGCTTTCAGTTCATAACACTTAGACATTTTTCTCCAAAGGTCCGCATTAAAATAGGAGTGACCATATTTTTATCAAGTTTTACGCTAACCATCATTGTAAATCCATGTTGTGTTGTCAATATGACATCCTGGGAGTCATCGGCAAAGTAAAGCCCAAGATTTCCTTCTACTCATGTTCTTGCGAAGCAAGGGATGTACTGCTTGAAATGAAAATTAAGATCGTAAATTAGGTATATTGAAATAACAGAGCAAGATGCAAATATGGGAGTAACTGATAGAACATATCAATATATAGATGAAAGCAAAGTACAAAAATATAGAATTAAAAATAAATAATGTAACAAAGATTTGATGCAAATATATAGATAATGTAGCAACACACGATATATGTTCACAAATTTAGGCCATGCCGACCGTGGTAGGTTGAGATTGCACATACCGAGCGCTGCCTGAAGTCATCCTGAATGGTGAGATAGAACTTCGTTTCCGACTGGCCACGACCACAATTGCCTGATTTGTGCTCGCACTGTGGACACATGAATGAACAATCACGAATCAGATAGAACAAAAATGATTCCATGGCGATTTCCGCCGGTTGATTAACAGCGACGGACGGACTGCGATAAGAGATGAGTGAATATTTTGCTAATTAAGTTGATTACCTTCTCCATGAGAAAAATTCCCGGCCCAATCCCGCAGAAAACCCCAGTCGACCAGAGTCTAGAATGTCGGTGCAGATAGGCGGAAAGCGGTAGGGGCGAAATCCCGTGCCGTGTGGAGCATGATCTACGCCCACCGCCAATAGCCGTCGAGCTTAGGGTGCAGAGTTGCGGAGGAGTCCGTGGCGAGTGAGTGGGGACGAAGTGGGCGAGGGTTTTCTTTTTTCCTTTTGCATGTGTGAGTGAAGACACACGCTTCGCAGAGGCGACGAAAATGAATCGTGTGCGATAGTAAATCACCGAGATTGAATGGGAATCCAAATTTCCTTTGTCCTTCATCCATGAGTTTTTTTCTACGATGAACATAAACCCTGCTAATCACCGTGTTCAAAGTTGACACTTTTCCGGGTTCATTTACAATATTTAGGGGATTATGTGCATTTTGTAGGCATTAATGCACTTAATTCAAATTCAAACAATTGGTGCTTGAAATGGTGCACTGTCGTGGATCTAAGACTGACAGTAGAATGGGGGGTAGGTATGTAGAGGCAAGATCCTAGCTATGGCGAAGTTGTACACACGAGTTTTACGAGTTCAGGCCCTTCGCGGTGGAAGTAATAGCCCTACGTCTCGGTGCCTGGAGGCGGTCGACTGGATTATCCATCTGTGTGTTACAGGGGGTGAGAACCCTTGTCTTAGAGGAGGGGGGTGGCTTATATAGAGTGCGCCAGGACCCCAGCTCCCCTCCGTTGCACAGGGTTCAATGTACATAAAGCGAGAGCATTACAAGTAACGTCAATAATAAAGTGCTATAAATGATCATTAAGTCTATGAGTAAACGCTCGACCGTTGCTACGCAGAGTGGCTTTAGGTCTTCTGTACGTCGAGTGGTCTTTTACATGGTCGAATGGTAGAGTGGTCGAGTGACCTAAAGAAGGAGGGGTCTCCGAGTGAATGGTAGGTCGAGTGGATTGCACTCGACACCTTTGTTGGGCCCTCCCTATTTACTCTTGAACTTCTTTGCTTCTAAGACAAGGACCTTAGGTAGGACGTATAGGTCAGGCCTATTACCCTACCCCAGGTCTATGTCCTCATCATTAGCCCCCGAATGGATTGAGGTCCGAGTGAAAAGAAGGTTGAAGTTGATCTTGCTTTGACTCTTGCCTTTCTCAAGAATTCATCTCTGAACGGAGGCCAGTGTTGGAACTTCGGCTTTGTTTCAGTCGCCTTGATCGATTCAGAAATTGCCGATTGGTTTTTATAACGTCACCCGTTGAGTGTTGTCTTTGACGCGAAATCTTTGGAGTGATCGGTTGCAGAGAACCCCGGATTTCGCGGGATTCGAAATTTCGGTGGAAGCGCGCCAGGCGGAGTGGATAAACAGGATGTTTCGATTTCTGGACCACCTTTTTCGCCACGTATCCCGCGTGCGATTGTTGAGGGATTTGACGGGATCGCCCGGACCCACGCGTCAGCCACTCAGAAGTGGGCCTTTAAAAGCGGCGAGGCCGAGGAGTCCGCACTGTGCGTGCCCATTCTCCTTCTTCTTCCTCTTGCTCCTTCACCCCATCCGGCTTCTCCACTCTCGACGCCGCCACTCCGCTGCCATGGGGAAGGAGAAAACGGCGGCGCTGGAACGCGCGAAGAAGGCGACGGGGGCGGCGAAAAGCAAGAAGACGAATCGGGGATCTTCATTGCGCTCGGGGCTGCCATCGGGTTGGATCCAGGGAGACTGGATCCGATCTTCGCTTTGGCAGGAAGACTTGGACGAGATGGCCGAGGTAGGGCTGATCGTCCATGAGGCTGCGCAGTTGCCGGAGGGGAAACGGAGCCGCAACCGCGACCGGGTGAGTGTGTTTTGCTTGCCACCCATGTCGACCGCGGCTTGTCGCTTCCTCCACACCCCTTTTTTCGAGGTTTCTTGAATTTCTTCGGGGCTCAACTCCATCATTTTACTCCCAACACCATCACATATCTTTCCGCATTCGTGTCCATGTGCGAGAATTTCCTGGGGTGTCGACCGCACTGGGGTCTTTTCAAGCACATTTTCACCATCCGCTCCCAAACAGTGAAGAAAGCAAACTCGAACGACGAGAAAACCCATGTTATCCAGATGTGTGGGGCCTGGGTATCCAGAAGAGGAAGAGGAGTTCCTTTCCTTCGATGACTCTTCCTGAGTCGGTCAGGGGCTGGCAGTTGACCTGGTTCTACTGCCAGGATATCGCGACCCCAGGCCAGTCGACTGGACTTCCTCCTTTTTCTTTTGATCGTGTTCAGACTCCATCTTCGTTGAAAGTGACCGCAGCGGAGAAGGCGGAGACAGGCATGCTGGTCGAGAGGGTGGTTCAGCTAATCAACCAAGGCGTCACCGGCATGGATCTGCTGGAGGTGTTCCTCAGTCGGCGCATTCAACCGCTCCAGGCCTGTGACCACTCCATGTGGATGTACTCCGGGGCCGGTGACACTGCTCGGGTTCATCCAGAGGAATGCCAGCCAAAACAGTGGCCCAATGGCTGAGGGGCATCACCGGGAACAAGGACAACCCCAGGGGCGCTAGGAGAGTCAACCCTTTCAACGACAGCAACCAGCCAGACAAGGTTTGACCCCTATAATCAATTGCATTTGGATGTGTTTTCTGACTATTTGCTAATCCGACTGATTTCCACTCGGTTCCTTGTCTTGTAGATTTACACAGAGATGTACTCAATGCCCAATGGCGAACAAGCTTTGGAGAAGGACCATGAGGGCGAGGATAGCGTGGAGGAGAGCGGCGAATGGGAGTCACCAGCTGACGATGACGAAGATGAGAGCGACGAGTCGGACGATGAGGAGGTAGTCGACTCACCGCCTCGTTCAGAACGTCGATCCAAGCAGCACCATGATCCCGCGTGCAGGCGCGGTAAGGCTGTGGCCTCGAGCGCTCCATCTCAAAAGCGCGCTCGGTCTTCGACTCCGGAATTGGCTGAAAAAGTCACCAAGCAGCCCAAGATCAATCCCTCGAAGGCTCGGAAGACCTTGCCTAGAATTAAGATGGATGTTCATGTTGCTTCCGGGTAAATGTTCTTCCCGTATTTTCTTGTTCCGACCGATTCTCTTGTATTGACCGAGTGGATGATGAACCTTTCCAGCCCGGCCTCTGCCGCGACTGATATGGATATTGACAAGGTCCCAAATGACGAGGAAACCGACGACGCAGCTACCTCCAAAGCCAGTAAGTCTGCCCGACTCAAATTTATTTGGACGGCTAGATTGTTTGTTAGTTGTCTTTCTGATTTTCTCTGTTTGCTGCAGCTCCACGAGACGTTGTTGTGCTTCCGGACGATGAAGAAGAAGTACCGCTGAGGGAAAGGAGGAGGAGGGACAAGGAACTGAGCGGGAAAGTGCCTGAGGTTTAGGTTCCTCGGTCGACTGTGATGCCTGGGACGGCGGTCGAGCGATCAACGGATCCGGCTCGCACCAACGTCACTTTCGCTATCCCATTGTCGACTGATTGCCCATCAGGATCAGCTGCTCGGACCCCTGTTGCTCCAATACAACTCCATGCATTAGACCCAGCGGCTGCTTCGACTGCTCTGCTATCATCGCTTTTCACTGTGTATCAAACTCCAGACGACCCACCGAGTGCCGCCAAGGAAGCTCTTCTTCAGTTGAATCTTGTGATGGGGCAAATGAAAGTGGTGCATGAGGCCAGTCAGGTGGCCTTCAACGCTGGAGCTGCTCTGCAGACCAATGTCCAGGTTAGTTGATTTCCGATCGATCATATTTCTCGTCCGATCACCCACTGGGGTGTGACTGTTTTGAAGTTGCACAAGTCAATTTGAGTCGACTTGGATTGAATCTTTGAACTAGTGGGGGCACTCTGGTGCACCCACTGGGTGTAGTCCCCGAGACCATAGTTGACTGCGGGCAGTTGACGGTGGTCTGATAATCTAAATTTTGTCACTCGGTCTTGGCGGACAGGTCGAATGGAACCAGAACCAGTGGGGGCACGCTAAGTGCACCCACTGGGTGTAGTCCCCGAGACCGTGGTTGACTGCGGGCAGTCGACTATGGTCTGAGAATGGCTTTTTTTTACAACTCGCGCTGGGCAGACCATGCCTAGTGTTTACTCAAACAAGTGGGGGCACGCTAAGTGCACCCATTGGGTGTAGTCCCCGAGACTGCCGTTGAATGTTTGATTCGGCGGTAGTCTTAGAGTAACTGTCACTGTGATGTCTTTTTGTTTCAGTCGACTGATATGTCTTATGTATTGACCGCAGAAATCTTGTGATCTCGGAGCCCAAATTTCTACATTGAACAAGAAACAAATCAGCCTCAACCTTGATCTGGAACTGGCCAGAAAGAATCCCAAAACTGCTCGTGACGAAGTAGCTGCCATGGGAGGTAACCAATCGTCAACTGTCCATCTCACTACTGGCACTTTTCCTTTCCATTATTTGAACCGAGTGACTCCACTCGAGCAGATGTATGTAGTGAAAACCGTCAACTCCAAGCTCATCTGAAGAATGTTATTTCTTTAGAGAAAATGAAGCAGGCTTTGGAGAAGAAGGATCTGGATCTTGCTGCTGCACAGAAGGAAGCGCGAGAGAAAACGACACTTGCTGACAAGAAGCTTGCTTCAGTCGGCAAGTTAGAAGAAGAGAACTCCAAACTGAAGACTGATGTCTCTGACGCCAATCGGGAGGTCGAGCGACTGAAGAAAGACAAGGACAAGCTGACTGACGAGCTTGGGAGCCTCAAGGCCAAGAAGGGCGAGTTGGAATCTTATCTGGGCCAGCTTGCTGCAAAACTGGTCTTAAAACTTGAAGGTACTGATGTTCGACTGACTTATTACGGTCGATTGTCAGGCCTTATTATATCGTCGACTCACCATTTACTCAACTGTGCAGAACTTTGCCAAGACTTTGAAGCGGAAACTGGGCGGGTCGAGACGGGTCTCGATCCCATAAATTGCCCAGTCAAAGATGACACCATAATGAATGTGCTGTGGTTGGAATCTCGCATGGACAGCGCGGTTGCTTATCTTGCCCGCCTGAAGGCGGCGATGTCTCGGGTTGATGCTGAATTCTGGCCTCAGGCGGAACTGTCTCAAGACCTCGAGTCTCTGATGGCTCGACTGAATCAAATACCTGACCGAGTGCAAGAATGGAAAAAGTCATCTGCTCGCTGCGGTACTGATGTCGCCTTGTCCCTGGTCCGAGTGCACTGCAAGGATGTCAAAGAAGACAAGCTAGCGGAGCTCAAGGTTGCTAACACAAAAAGGCACACTTTCCAGTCCTTCATGGACACTTTCCTTGACGCTGCCACTCGCATCGCAGACAGCATAGACCTTGACAGTTTCTGTGACCCAGCCAGTCCTTCTCCCGACGAGTGACCAAAAAACATTATGCTCCATCTTTATTTGCCTCGGAATGCCGAGTGATTGTGTAATCGTTAAACTTCTTCGGGCTTGATGCTCGAGTACTTCTGATATGCGGTCCGGAACCTTAGGATTTATCTGAACTTGGTTTATCTTGGAATATGCTTGCGTTTGCCTTCGAGTGGGTTTTGTTCCTCACTCGGAATAATCTTTGAACTTGAGATGCAGCTCTGAGGAGGAGATTTCAATCGACCTGCACCTCGTCGTCCTTGCGGATGAGCATGGAGCGTACGTTGTACTTGTGGTGTAGCTCCGAGGAGAAGGTTGCAGTCGACCTGCACCTCGTCGTCCTTGCGGATGAGGATGGAGCGTACATTGTACTTGTGGTGTAGCTCCGAGGAGAAGGTTGCAGTCGACCTGCACCTCGTCGTCCTTGCGGATGAGGATGGAGCGTACGTTGTACTTGTACCGCAGCTCCGAGGAGTAGGTGGCAGTCGACCTGCACCTCGTCGTCCCTACGGATAGGGATGTGTTTCAAACTTAGGCGAGTACTGGACTGCAGCTAGGCCCCCGAGTGGGAGGGTTGCTCTCCACTCGGTAGAATTTTCTTTAAACTTAGGCAAGTACTGGACTGCAGCTAAGCCCCCGAGTGGGAGGCTTGCTCACCACTCAGTAGGATTTTATAAACTTAGGCGAGTACTGGACTGCAACTAAGCCCCCGAGTGGGAGGGTTGCTCTCCACTCGGTAGGATTTTCAAACTTAGGCGAGTACTGGACTACAGCTAAGCCCCCGAGTGAGAGGCTTTCTCACCACTCGGTAGGATTTTATAAACTTAGGCGAGTACTGGACTGCAGCTAAGTCCCCGAGTGGGAGGGTTGCTCTCCACTCGGTAGGATTTTTCAAACTTAGGCGAGTACTGGACTGCAGCTAAGCCCCCGAGTGACAGGCTTGCTCTCCACTCGGTAGGATTTTTCAAACTTAGGCGAGTACTAGACTGCAGCTAAGTCCCCGAGTTAGAGGCTTGCTCACCACTCGGTAGGATTTTATAAACTTAGGCGAGTACTGGACTGCAGCTAAGCCCCCGAGTGGGAGGGTTGCTCTCCACTCGGTAGGATTTTTCAAACTTAGGCGAGTACTGGACTGCAGCTAAGCCCCCGAGTGAGAGGCTTGCTCACCACTCGGTAGGATTTTTTGAACTTAGGCGAGTACTGGACTGCAGCTAAGCCCCCGAGTGAGAGGCTTGCTCACCACTCGATTGGATTTTATAAACTTAGGCGAGTACTGTACTGCAGCTAAGCCCCCGAGTGAGAGGCTTGCTCACCACTCGGTAGGATTTTATAAAATTAGGCGAAACGGATTCGCAGCTAAGCCCCCCGAGTGATAGGCTTGCTCACCACTCGGTAGGATTTTATAAACTTAGGCGAAACGGATTCGTAGCTAAGCCCCCGAGTGAGAGGCTTGCTCACCACTCGGTAAGATATAAACTTAGGCGAAACGGATTCGCAGCTAAGCCCCCGAGTGAGAGGGTTTGCTCACCACTCGGTAGGATTTTTCAAACTTAGGCGAGTACTGGACTGCAGCTAAGCCCCCGCGTGAGAGGCTTGCTCACCACTCGGTAGGATTTTTTGAACTTAGGCGAGTACTGGACTGCAGCTAAGCCCCCGAGTGAGAGGCTTGCTCACCACTCGATAGGATTTTATAAACTTAGGCGAAACGGATTCGCAGCTAAGCCCCCCGAGTGAGAGGCTTGCTCACCACTCGGTAGGATTTTATAAACTGAGGCGAAACGGATTCGCAGCTAAGCTCCCGAGTGAGAGGCTTGCTCACCACTCGGTAAGATTTTATAAACTTAGGCGAAACGGATTCGCAGCTAAGCCCCCGAGTGAGAGGGTTTGCTCACCACTTGGTAGGATTTTTCAAACTTAGGCGAAACGGATTCGCAGCTAAGCCACGCACTGGGGGATTTCAGACACAAATATAAGCAACGACAATCATTTTAGAAGACTGTAAACCTCTTGTCTTTGATAAACAAACTACAAAGGTATTTCTTATTACATCTCAATAGAATGAGTGCTTAAGTATAAAAGGGGCGGAGCAGCTCCGCATTCCAAGCGCGCGGTTCGTCTTTCTTGTGCTCGACATTATAGAGGTGGTACGCCTGGCATGTCAGAAGGTTTCCATGTGAAGATGTCCCAGTTCTCACGGAGGAACTGGATGAGTGCTTCTTCCTATTTGCTGTCGAGTGAAGTTGAAATATGAGTAGGAGCAGCATTAGGATCGGTCGGCTGAATATGAATCGGTTTGGTTTCACCGGACGACTGAAATGCAGAATCTGTGGCAGGCTTCTTGGAGGGCAACAAATCACTCGGATATGCGTTCTTCCGGTATTCTTGCATTTCGGCTGCTGCCATTTTTGCATCGGCGATTTTTGAGCCCTTCTGGAAGCACTCTTCTGCCTTCTGCCGATTGCCAATGATAGTGATCACCCCTCTGGGACCAGGCATTTTCAACTTGATGTACACGTAACATGGTCGAGCCATGAAACATGCATAGGCAGGCCTACCCAGAATAGCATGATAAGCACTCTGGAAATCCACTACTTCAAATGTCAACTTCTCTTTGCGGAAATTCTTGGAATCACCGAAAACCACATCAAGGGCGATCTGGCCGAGTGATTCAGCCTTCTTGCCGGGTATAACGCCATGGAAACTCATGTTGCTTTCACTAAGCTTGGACATCGGAATGCCCATTCCCTTCAAGGTCTCAGCATACAGAATATTCAGGCCACTACCACCATCCATCAGCACTTTAGTTAGTCGAGTGCCTTCAACAACTAGGTCGACCAGCAGCGCTTGCCTCCGAGGGGTGGCTATACGTGCCGGATGGTCAGACTGGTCGAATGTGATGGCAGTCTGGGACCACTTCAAATAACATGGTGTTGCCGGAGCAACCATGTTCACCTCTCTGTTGATAACTTTCAGTCGACTTTTGCTTTCAACATCAGCAAAAAACATTAGAGTGGAATTGACATTGGGAAAACCTTCACATTCTTCTTCCTTATCATCACCATGTTTAGATGTTAATTAACCCTGTTTAGATTAATCTATTTTAATTAATTAGTTTAATTATTAGTTAATTAATTAGTTAACCCTAATTACCCTAATCAGTCTATGACATGTGGGACCCACGTGTCAGATGACTGCTGATGTCAACATGATGTCATACTGATGTCATCGCAACACTGTTTCGGATAATGTATATATTAAATAATTAATTAAATTCCAGAAATTAGTAAATCTTTAGAAAATCATATCTTTTAAACCGTAGCTCAGATGAAAATACTTTCTACATGAAAGTTGCTCAGAACGACGAGACGAATCCGGATACGCAGCCCGTTCGCCCGCCACACATCCGTAGCATAGCAAACCGTTAACATTTCACCTTCGATTCATCTATCCGAAAACGCGAAACGTCGGGGATACTTTCCCGGATGTTTCCCCCCTTCGTCGGTATCACCTACTACCGCGTTAGGGCTCACCTAGCACCGTGTATTGCCATGTTATGCCTTGTGATGCTTTGATTGCTCTGTTATTTATTGTGTTCCCCCTTCGTTACTTCTTTCCGGTAGACCCTGAGACCGATGCCGGTACCCCTGTGATCGGCTACATCGACGACGAACCCTTCTTGCCAGAGCAACCTGGCAAGCCCCCCCCCACCTTGATCACCAGATATCGCCTATTCCTTCTCTATACTGCTTGCATTAGAGTAGTGTAGCATGTTACTGCTTTCGGTTAATCCTATAATGATGCATAGCCTGTCATTGTTGCTACAGTTGTTACCCTTACCTGCTATCCTACTGCTTAGTATAGGATGCTAGTGTTCCATCAGTGGCCCTACACTCTTGTCCGTCTACCATGCTATACTACTGGGCCGTGATCACTTTGGGAGGTGACCACGGGTTTATACTATAATACATTATATACATGACACATGTGGTGACTAAAGTCGGGTCGGCTCGAGGAGTACCCGCAAGTGATTCTGATGAGGGGGCTGAAAGGACAGGTGGCTCCATCCCGGCAGAGGTGGGCCTGGGTTCCCGACGGCCCCCGACTGTTACTTTGTGGCGGAGCGACAGGGCAGGTTGAGACCACCTAGGAGAGAGGTGGGCCTGGCCCTGGTCGGCGTTCGCGGATACTTAACACGCTTAACGAGATCTTGGTATTTGATCTGAGTCTGGCCATTTGGTCTATACGCACTAACCATCTACGCGGGAGTAGTTATGGGTATCCCGGCGTTGTGGTATCAGCCGAAGCTCTTCTTGACGTCAGCAACTGAGTGGCGCGCGCCGCATTGGACCGCAAGCTCGCGCTTGTATTAAGGGGGCTAGGTCTGCTTCCGGCCGCGTACGCAACGTGCAGGTGTGCATAGGGCGATGGGCCCAGACCCCTGCGCGCATAGGGTTAGACCGGCGTGCTGACCTCTCTGTTGAGCCTAGGTGGGGCTGCGATGTGTTGATCTTACGAGGCCGGGCATGACCCAGAAAAGTGTGTCCGGCCAAATGGGATCGAGCGTGTTGGGTTATGTGGTGCACCCCTGCAGGGAAGTTTATCTATTCGAATAGCCGTGTCCCTCGGTAAAAGGACGACCCGGAGTTGTACCTTGACCTTATGACAACTAGAACTGGATACTTAATAAAACACACCCTTCCGAGTGCCAGATACAACCCGGTGATCGCTCTCTAACAGGTCGACGAGGAGGGGATCGCCGGGTAGGATTATGCTATACGATGCTACTTGGAGGACTTCAATCTACTCTCTTCTACATGCTGCAAGATGGAGGCTGCCAGAAGCGTAGTCTTCGACAGGATTAGCTCTCCCCCTCTTATTCTGGCATTCTGCAGTTCAGTCCACCGATATGACCCTTTACACATATACCCATGCATATGTAGTGTAGCTCCTTGCTTGCGAGTACTTTGGATGAGTACTCACGGTTGCTTTTCTCCCTCTTTTCCCCTTTCTATATCGAATTGTCACAACCAGATGCTGGAGTCCAGGAGCTAGAGATCCTGAGGATGATTCTACATGGAGTTCGGCTTCGAGGAATAGTTAGGAGGTCCTAGGCAGGAGGCCTTGCCTTTTCGATCGTTGCTACTTTTGTGCTAGCCTTCTCGAGGCAAACTTGTTTAACTTATGTCTGTACTCAGATATTGTTGCTTCCGCTGACTCGTCTATGACCGAGCACTTGTATTCGAGCCCTCAAGGCCCCTGGCTTGTATTATGATGCTTGTATGGCTTATTTATGTTTTAGAGTTGTGTTGTGATATCTTCTTGTGAGTCCCTGATCTTGATCGTACACATTTGCGTGCATGATTAGTGTACGGTCAAATCGGGGGCATCACAAGTTGGTATCAGAGCCGACTGCCTGTAGGAATCCCCCTTCCACACTCCTTGGCTGAAGTCGAGTCTAGTCAGTGAAAACTATTTTACTAACATGGCTGTGTGGCTTACGGGCCCACGTCGCCATTGGGTGGTACTAGGATCTTTTACTCCTCGACCTTTACTCTGGGATTCTGATCTCTCTTCTATTCGGGTAAGTGAATTTTTGCTAAATCTAACATTAGGGTCTCGTTATCACTTTCACCCGGAGAGCCCCTTATTGCTGATGATCGTCTGCTGCACGTGAAGACCCTGAAGATACTCTCCGCTGATAACCCGAGAACTTGTGTTCATCACTTTTGCAATTCCCTTTCATCGGTAAACCCCTATGGATAACCACGTATACTCGCTATTCATACAATGTTTCCCGGTTGATCTTGTTACTACAAGATACCCCGTAATTCTCTCTGTTGTTACGAGAATCCTTTGAGCTTACTGCCTTGCTATTCTTTGTCACCTGAATACCCCTACGGATAATTCTCGCACTTACCGAGTATCCGCTCATCCCCAGTTGAATTCAAGTATATCACAAAAGTGTTCAGAATACCATTCGATCTTTCGAAAATCCTCAGGAGCCTATTGCTCTTGAACTTCTTGCTTACTAGCATTATGATTAATCCCATAAGTCTCGAAATCTTATTGGCACCCTTTGTCATTACCTTTTTGAGTCCATTGATTCAATGTGTTGCGAATGCTCACAATCCTCAATCAGATCCTAGAATTCATCCTTCTGGCTCAGACATCATTTTTAACATGAGCTGGATCTCGACCAATCAAATCGTCATCGATTGTACCCCTAAGCCTACTCAACTTATCCATCCTTGATCAGAGCGTTGCTTTTGACCCCCTGATTTGGAAATCATAATTCTTTTACATTTGAACTTTGAGTTAGTCAGTTGTTTTTATAATCAGATCTCCTTGCATTCTTCCTCCTCTAGTTGAGTACCGATGCTCACATCAGATCCCTTGTGGACCATCGGTTCCTTTGTTGGATTTTATCCGACAGTGTCCTTCATATTGGATAACCTTGTGAGCCTTTCCATGGGTATATAATGCCTTTGGTAAATTGTATCATCTGTTTTTGAACAATGCTCTTCTTTCGAGCTTGTAATATTTACTTCGAAATTTGTGGTATATGTTCCTAAGATGCCCTGATGGGTTGAACCTATGCCTTCCTTAATCTGTGTGAACCCGAAAGTTTTCCAAGGTTCCTACTCCTCTGGTAATTCACCAGGTAGGTCTTCGCACTCAAATTATTTTTAATAGAGCAGTGAATGAAAGGTTATGCATTGCAGAAGTGGGAGTCGACCTTGAACTTTGTGTCCATGCCCATGGACACGATGTAGATCTTATCATTAAAAGCTTCTCTTAAATTAATTATTACCTTGGTATAAGTTCATCTTATATCTGGGATCTGGCCTTTTGCAATCGTGGTTCTGACCATGTTCTCCTTTAAACACCATTTCTCGTGCAAGTTTAAGCACTTGACTTCTGTAGAGCAATACCCAATCCAACCTCTATTTTAATCTGTCGTCGAGTATTACCCCCTGGTATCTCGAGATTATCACGGAACTGCATAACTTCTTATGAGTTCTCCATCAAGTATTACATTCTCATTGATTCCAATTGTTCACGGACTCCGAGTTATTAAACAACTCTTAGTAATCTCCTTTGCTTACGAGTTCGTACTCGATCACGTTATCCCTAGCCTGCTCAGCTATGTCATTATCGTGCCGATTTTAATTGTGCTACCTGGTCCTTCCCAGCGCACAAATTTCGACAGTGAGCTAATCTTACGTCGATTTTCCTTGCCATATCATTTAGCCTTGAACAACAAACTTGATTTCGAGTTTGTGTCGTACCCCTGGTTCCAATAACCTTTTGCTTCATCATTCCCTTGACTTGATGTCATCGCCAATCGATTACATCTTCATGAATTCTCTCGACAAATGTGTCATGATCATCATCAGCATTCCGAGCTCTTCCAGGATATCAATGGAATTCATGATGAGAAAGACCATCCTTGCCCTCGATGATTAGTATTATCATCGACCACTCTACTACCTTTCCTCCAACACAAACTTGTTCTTGTTTTGTGTTATACCTTGAGTTCCTTGCAATCCAGCAATTGTTCTTCTTTACACTGGAGTATTACCATCTTTTATGTCAAGAATGTCGTGAGAGTTTCACCACCTCTTAAGAAATTCTTGATACAGTGATGCTTCTCACCATCATCATTCTTCTCTTGGTCCCCGTGTTGAGTGAACTCTGTTATGAGAATTTAATATCTCTAGCAACCTTGTTACTTCAGAGTTAATGGATAATAATTCCAATGTAGTGTGCTGGTTGCTAAATTTCCATTCCGACGTTGGTCGTGCAACCCAGCCCATATTTCGGGTGTCCCTTTCAACCAATGTTTAATTGTGTATGTTTTCCTCGAGCATACATCATTATACCATTTGATCTGACAAATGTTATCTCCTTGTTCACATAGTTGTGGAAATCCATCTTTTGTTAATCTCGATGAATTGTCACTGATTCCATCAGCCACCTCCTCATCCTCACGTTGGTTTACTGAGGGACTCTTGTTTCGGAACTCGCTTCCATAGTTCATTTCCCGAGAATCTTACAATGTTATCTCGTCAAATTGTGCCGCACCTTTTCTTCTCAGGCATCCTAAGTCTGCGGTATCCTGACACCAATCAGATCTGAATCTCGGTCAGATATGATGGTTGGAACATTTTCCAAGAGTCACAACATTGGTCTTTATATGGCCCGGTAAGGTGATGACATGCCTAGCACACCTGGCCGGAGGACCTATTGTTATAGTTTCCATCTTAGCAAGGTTAACCATTCTTCCATGAGGAAATTGTAAGACTTATTCTATAAGTTGTTCCTGATGAATCCTCTGTATATCCAAGTCCAACCTTTGCTTGAAGACCATGTCAATGCTATCTCGAAGCATGTCTGTGGTACTCCGGTTTTCAACAAGAACATTTGAAGCCCAATGCTAAATGTTTCTTGCTCAATTATCCAAACACCGCTGTATGGGTAATGTCATGAAGTTTGTCTCCCCTTACCTAAAGGGTTCTCTACATTATATATTGTCATAGATATCATGCTCTGCTTGTGCTTGGGAAGGATATACCATTGAAATATGTGTTTAAACACATTTTCCTTTCCATTCTTCTGTTTAATCTGATAATCATATTTTCCTTTCCATTGTTTGGTTTAACCTTTCTGGTGATCTATATGATCTAAGAAGTAATATTCTCCTGCTTATGTAAACACCTCGGTGTACAATTCTGTCAGTAAGACCCTGTTACTATTGTCGATGATATTCCGATAACCACCGATGGACGAGAACTTTGCCTATTGGTCCGCCTCGTTCAACGAGCAGGAAAATGGTTCTCTTTGTCCCTCGCCCTTGGTACCAACGTTGTTGCCAACATAACTGACAGGCTACCCTCTGACATGTCTTGCTATCATGACCGTGTAAGATGCCAACAGCCTTTCTACTTTTAACCCACATGGTGGGCCCATAACCCATAGTTCCACAGGATCGAAACCTGACTCTCCTGTACAACCCTGTTGCCAAAGCTATTCATTTTTCTTGACTTCGTAAGTAATTCACGGGTCACCTTCCTAGTGCTCTATTCTGGTATCAGACGCAATACTTACTCTCGCTGATCTGAACCCCTTTTTCACTCTGGTTCAGACTTCGAGTAACTATCTATCCGCTTGGAACCTCTTATTGTACCTTCATACCTTACTCTCGATGTATTTTATATGTTCAACTCGAGAGATAATTCTTATGCTCATTCATGGGTTAACCCCAGATTGTTTCCCTCATAAGCATTCTGTCGTAGCCGAGCTGTCCCTTACCTATTCGTAAGTACGTTGGGGTTTCCAAAGAAAAGGACGACTTCACCATGATGACCTAAAGCAGAGAAATGAAGACGTCAATGTAAGGGATTGACCTCTTCGAGAAGAGCAACCAAGGCCGAGAAGATTCGTTAGAAATCGTAACCAGACTTTTCCCCCGTTTTCCACCTCTTAAATCTCGGGACGAGATTTCTTGTAGTGGGGGAGAATTGTGACGCCCGGATAATCAAGCTACAGTAAAACTCTGCTAATGATGCCACGTCACCTCCGTTACTGTTTCTAATCCTTCATTAGTACAAAACCGATTCAAAAATCAATACAAAATATGGCAAACAACAAAAGTTTTCAAACATTGAAACATAAATGTTCGGAGTGAACCAAATATTGCACAAATAATTATGGTGGAGAAACCACACCTTTATAAAATGTTTAAATACTATGAGATGAATAAAACAGTAGCAAAGACAATTATATAAGTGTTGTTAAATATAAACAAATAGTAAACTAGTTTATTTAGTCACTAAAAACTTTTTACAACTCCAATTTAGGTGTGGGCGTTAACTTGTTATAAAACTATAACTATTAAAGAAATAAGATAAAACAGTAAAGGAAAATAAATAAAAGAAAACAAAACAAAAAAGAAACACAAGACAATCAAAAAAAAAGGAAAAGACCCCCCCCCTGCGCTGGGCCAAGTGGCCCAGCTGGCCCCAGCCGCCCGAACGGACCGGCCCACCCCCACTCCCCATAACCCCCCACTCCACCCCGAAACCCTAACCGAACCAACCCGCTCCCCCCTCACTCCCTCGTCTCTCCCTCCCCCGCCCCCCGATCCAGATCGGGTCGGGGCTGCCCCGTGGCCATCGCCCGGTGCCGCCTCGCCGGCCCCCGCCCTCGTCCTCGCGCCCCCGTTCCCTCTCCCTTGACGACTCCCCTCGCCGCGCAGACCGCGACTGCGCCCTCGACGCCCGACGCCGCCCCGCCGCTCGAAGCCGGAGCCACCACGCTGGCCCGGCTCCGACGTCGTCGCCCTGGACATCGCCGCCTCGTCCTCGACCGCCCATCACCGGACCGCCCCGCCTCGCCCCCGACGCGGTACAACGAGCCGCCGCCCGAAGCTGCTCAGCGCCCCGCTGCCTTCGTCACCGACGACCACCTCGCCGGACGCCTTCGTCGCCTCCTCCCCTGCGTCGCCTCGTCTCCGTCCTCCTCCCCGCGCCCGCTGCCACTCCCCTACGGCCGCCGTGAGCACCTCCCGCTCCTCCTCTCCCCTCTGCCCCCGTCGCCGGATCTGACCGCCGCCGTCTGCGTACGCCCGTGCTCACCCCGCCCCCGCGTTTCGCTCGCCGCGACCTTCCCCGTGCGCCCCGTCTCCGCTCGCCGCACCCAGGGCATGCCCTGGCTGCGCCCGCGGCTGCCCGTGGTCGTGCTCCTACCGCCTCCCGTTTCCGCCACCACACTCCCCCCCTCGCCGAGGACACCTCGTCGCCGGACCTCGCTGACAGAGTCCCGCCGGCACCCCCACCGGACCCGGCCACGGCCGCTACAGGCGACCGCCCTGCTCCATCGCCGGCCTTGGCCGAGGCCCCCCTGCTAGGCGGGCGTGCCCAACCGAGGCCACGACCTCGCCCTCGATGGGCGCCTGCAACCGCGCCCGTTCGCCCGCGCCCATTCGCCCGCTAGGGCTCCCCTGAGCCACTGACCTTGGGGCCCCACGCCCAGAACGATATAAAAAAATGATGATTAAAAAAAATAAAAATAAATCATTAATAAAAATAAATAAATAAAGAAAATAAAAATAAAAATAATTAATTAATTAGTTAATTAAAAAATAAAAATAAAAATAAATAATTAATAATTAATTAATTAGTTAATTTAGAAAAATAAAAATAAAAATAATTAATTTTCTTCGTCAGATGAATCTAATTTAATTAATTAGTTTAATTATTAGTTAACCCTAATTACCCTAATCAGTCTATGACATGTGGGACCCACGTGTCAGATGACTGCTGATGTCAACATGATGTCATACCGATGTCATCGCAACACTGTTTCGGATAATGTATATATTAAATAATTAATTAAATTCCAGAAATTAGTAAATCTTTAGAAAATCATATCTTTTAAACCGTAGCTCAGATGAAAATACTTTCTACATGAAAGTTGCTCAGAACGACGAGACGAATCCGGATACGCAGCCCGTTCGCCCGCCACACATCCATAGCATAGCAAACCGTTAACATTTCACCTCCGGTTCATCTATCCGAAAACGCGAAACGCCGGGGATACTTTCCCGGATGTTTCCCCCCTTCGTCGGTATCACCTACTACCGCGTTAGGGCTCACCTAGCACAGCGTATTGCCATGTTATGCCTTGTGATGCTTTGATTGCTCTGTTATTTATTGTGTTTCCCCTTCGTTACTTCTTTCCGGTAGACCCTGAGACCGATGCCAGTACCCCTGTGATCGGCTACATCGACGACGAACCCTTCTTGCCAGAGCAACCTGGCAAGCCCCCCCCCCCCACCTTGATCACCAGATATCGCCTATTCCTTCTCTATACTGCTTGCATTAGAGTAGTGTAGCATGTTACTGCTTTCGGTTAATCCTATAATGATGCATAGCCTGTCATTGTTGCTACAGTTGTTACCCTTACCTGCTATCCTACTGCTTAGTATAGGATGCTAGTGTTCCATCAGTGGCCCTACACTCTTGTCCGTCTGCCATGCTATACTACTGGGCCGTGATCACTTTGGGAGGTGACCACGGGTTTATACTATAATACATTATATACATGACACATGTGGTGACTAAAGTCGGGTCGGCTCGAGGAGTACCCGCAAGTGATTCTGATGAGGGGGCTGAAAGGACAGGTGGCTCCATCCCGGCAGAGGTGGGCCTGGGTTCCCGACGGCCCCCGACTGTTACTTTGTGGCGGAGCGACAGGGCAGGTTGAGACCACCTAGGAGAGAGGTGGGCCTGGCCCTGGTCGGCGTTCGCGGATACTTAACACGCTTAACGAGATCTTGGTATTTGATCTGAGTCTGGCCATTTGGTCTATACGCACTAACCATATACGCGGGAGTAGTTATGGGTATCCCGGCGTCGTGGTATCAGCCGAAGCTCTTCTTGACGTCAGCGACTGAGTGGCGCGCGCCGCATTGGACCGCAAGCTCGCGCTTGTATTAAGGGGGCTAGGTCTGCTTTCGGCCGCGTACGCAACGTGCAGGTGTGCATAGGGCGATGGGCCCAGACCCCTGCGCGCATAGGGTTAGACCGGCGTGCTGACCTCTCTGTTGAGCCTAGGTGGGGCTGCGACGTGTTGATCTTACGAGGCCGGGCATGACCCAGAAAAGTGTGTCCGGCCAAATGGGATCGAGCGTGTTGGGTTATGTGGTGCACCCCTGCAGGGAAGTTTATCTATTCGAATAGCCGTGTCCCTCGGTAAAAGGACGACCCAGAGTTGTACCTTGACCTTATGACAACTAGAACTGGATACTTAATAAAACACACCCTTCCGAGTGCCAGATACAACCCGGTGATCGCTCTCTAACAGGGCGACGAGGAGGGGATCGCCGGGTAGGATTATGCTATACGATGCTACTTGGAGGACTTCAATCTACTCTCTTCTACATGCTGCAAGATGGAGGCTGCCAGAAGCGTAGTCTTCGACAGGATTAGCTCTCCCCCTCTTATTCTGGCATTCTGCAGTTTAGTCCACCGATATGACCCTTTACACATATACCCATGCATATGTAGTGTAGCTCCTTGCTTGCGAGTACTTTGGATGAGTACTCACGGTTGCTTTTCTCCCTCTTTTCCCCTTTCTATATCGGATTGTCGCAACCAGATGCTGGAGTCCAGGAGCTAGAGATCCCGAGGATGATTCTACATGGAGTTCGGCTTCGAGGAGTAGTTAGGAGGTCCCAGGCAGGAGGCCTTGCCTTTTCGATCATTGCTACTTTTGTGCTAGCCTTCTCAAGGCAAACTTGTTTAACTTATGTCTGTACTCAGATATTGTTGCTTCCCTGACTCGTCTATGACCGAGCACTTGTATTCGAGCCCTCGAGGCCCCTGGCTTGTATTATGATGCTTGTATGGCTTATTTATGTTTTAGAGTTGTGTTGTGATATCTTCCCGTGAGTCCCTGATCTTGATCGTACACATTTGCGTGCATGATTAGTGTACGGTCAAATCGGGGGCGTCACACTGCCACTCGCATCGCAGACAGCATAGACCTTGACAGTTTCTGCGACCCAGCCAGTCCTTCTCCCGACGAGTGAACAAAAAACATTATGCTCCATCTTTATTTGCCTCGGAATGCCGAGTGATTATGTAATCGTTAAACTTCTTCGGGCTTGATGCTCGAGTACTTCTGATATGCGGTCCGGAACCTTAGGATTTATCTGAACTTGGTTTATCTTGGAATATGCTTGCGTTTGCCTTCGAGTGGGTTTTGTCCCTCACTCGGAATAATCTTTGAACTTGAGATGCAGCTCTGAGGAGGAGATTTCAGTCGACATGCACCTCGTCGTCCTTGCGGATGAGCATGGAGCGTACGTTGTACTTGTGGTGTAGCTCCGAGGAGAAGGTTGCAGTCGACCTGCACCTCGTCGTCCTTGCGGATGAGGATGGAGCGCACATTGTACTTGTGGTGTAGCTCCGAGGAGAAGGTTGCAGTCGACCTGCACCTCGTCGTCCTTGCGGATGAGGATGGAGCGTACGTTGTACTTGTACCGCAGCTCCGAGGAGTAGGTGGCAGTCGACCTGCACCTTGACGTCCCTACGGATAGGGATGTGTTTCAAACTTAGGCGAGTACTGGACTGCAGCTAGGCCCCCGAGTGGGAGGGTTGCTCTCCACTCGGTAGAATTTTCTTTCAACTTAGGCGAGTACTGGACTGTAGCTAAGCCCCCGAGTGGGAGGGTTGCTTTCCACTCGGTAGGATTTTTCAAACTTAGGCGAGAACAGGACTGCAGCTAAGCCCCCGAGTGAGAGGCTTGCTCACCACTCGGTAGGATTTTATGAACTTAGGCGAGTACTGGACTGCAACTAAGCCCCCGAGTGGGAGGGTTGCTCACCACTCGGTAGGATTTTCAAACTTAGGCGAGTATGGACTGCAGCTAAGCCCCCGAGTGAGAGGCTTGCTCACCACTCGGTAGGATTTTATAAACTTAGGCGAGTACTGGATTGCAATTAAGCCCCCGAGTGGGAGGGTTGCTCTCCACTCGGTAGGATTTTTCCAACTTAGGCGAGTACTGGACTGCAGCTAAGCCCCCGAGTGAGAGGCTTGCTCCCCACTCGGTAGGATTTTTCAAACTTAGGCGAGTACTAGACTGCAGCTAAGCCCCCGAGTTAGAGGCTTGCTCACCACTCGGTAGGATTTTATAAACTTAGGCGAGTACTAGACTGCAGCTAAGCCCCCGAGTGGGAGGGTTGCTCTCCACTCGGTAGGATTTTTCAAACTTAGGCGAGTACCGGACTGCAGCTAAGCCCCCGAGTGAGAGGCTTGCTCACCACTCGGTAGGATTTTTTGAACTTAGGCGAGTACTAGACTGCAGCTAAGCCCCCGAGTGAGAGGCTTGCTCACCACTCGGTAGGATTTTATAAATTTAGGCGAGTACTGTACTGCAGCTAAGCCCCCGAGTGAGAGGCTTGCTCACCACTCGGTAGGATTTTATAAAATTAGGCGAAAAGGATTTGCAGCTAAGCCCCCCGAGTGATAGGCTTGCTCACCACTCGGTAGGATTTTATAAACTTAGGCAAAACGGATTCGTAGCTAAGCCCCCGAGTGAGAGGCTTGCTCACCACTCGGTAAGATATAAACTTAGGCGAAACGGATTCTCAGCTAAGCCCCCGAGTGAGAGGGCTCACCACTCGGTAGGATTTTTCAAACTTAGGCGAGTACTGGACTGCAGCTAAGCCCCCGCGTGAGAGGCTTGCTCACCACTCGGTAGGACTTTTTGAACTTAGGTGAGTAATGGACTGCAGCTAAGCCCCCGAGTGAGAGGCTTGCTCACCACTCGATAGGATTTTATAAACTTAGGCGAAACGGACGCAGCTAAGCCCCCCGAGTGAGAGGCTTGCTCACCACTTGGTAGGATTTTATAAACTTAGGCGAAACGGATTCGCAGCTAAGCCCCCGAGTGAGAGGCTTGCTCACCACTCGGTAAGATTTTATAAACTTAGGCGAAATGGATTCGCAGCTAAGCACCCGAGTGAGAGGGTTTGCTCACCACTTGGTAGGATTTTTCAAACTTAGGCGAAACGGATTCGCAGCTAAGCCACGCACTGGGGGATTTCAGACACAAATATAAGCAACGACAATCATTTTAGAAGAGTGTAAACCTCTTGTCTTTGATAAACAAACTACAAAGGTATTTCTTATTACATCTCAACAGAATGAGTGCTTAAGTATAAAAGGGGCGGAGCAGCTCCGCATTCCAAGCGCGCGGTTCGTCTTTCTTCTGCTCGACATTATAGAGGTGGTACGCCTGGCATGTCAGAAGGTTTCCATGTGAAGATGTCCCAGTTCTCACGGAGGAACTGGATGAGCGCTTCTTCCTATTTGCTGTCGAGTGAAGTTGAAATATGAGTAGGAGCAGCATTAGGATCGGTCCGGTGAATATGAATCGGTTTGGTTTCACCGGACGACTGAAATGCAGAATCTGTGGCAGGCTTCTTGGAGCGCAACAAATCACTCGGATCTGCGTTCTTCCGGTATTCTTGCATTTCGACTGCTGCCATTTTTGCATCGGCGATTTTTGAGCCCTTCTGGAAGCACTCTTCTGCCTTCTGCCGATTGCCAATGATAGTGATCACCCCTCTGGGACCAGGCATTTTCAACTTGATGTACACGTAACATGGTCGAGCCATGAAACATGCATAGGCAGGCCTACCCAGAATAGCATGATAAGCACTCTGGAAATCCACTACTTCAAATGTCAACTTCTCTTTGCGGAAATTCTTGGAATCACCGAAAACCACATCAAGGGCGATCTGGCCGAGTGATTCAGCCTTCTTGCCGGGTATAACGCCATGGAAACTCATGTTGCTTTCACTAAGCTTGGACATCGGAATGCCCATTCCCTTCAAGGTCTCAGCATACAGGATATTCAGGCCACTACCACCATCCATCAGCACTTTAGTCAGTCGAGTGCCTTCAACAACTAGGTCGACCACCAGCGCTTGCCTCCGAGGGGTGGCTATACGTGCCGGATGGTCAGACTGGTCGAATGTGATGGCAGTCTGGGACCACTTCAAATAACATGGTGTTGCCGGAGCAACCATGTTCACCTCTCTGTTGATAACTTTCAGTCGACTTTTGCTTTCAACATCAGCAAAAAACATCAGAGTGGAATTGACATTGGGAAAACCTTCATCATCTTCTTCCTTATCATCACCATGTCCGACTCCTTTTCTTTCTCCTTGGGTTGTTTCTCTCGGAACTGCTGGATCAGGAGCCGACACTGTCGAGTGGTGTGTTTAGGATAAGTGAGATTACCCTCTTCATCTTTTTTGGTATGAATATGGCATGGTAAATCCAACACATCATTCCCATCCTGATATTTAACTTTCTTGGGGTTCCATGGCCCTTTGGGCTTCCCCTTGAACTTCCCTTGGGCCACAACTAAAGCTTCACCAGGAGCTGCTGGTTCAGCCTTGCGTTTCTGTTTCCGACTGGAATTCCCTCCTCCGGTTTCGTGGGCGACTGTTTTGTGCTTGCCGCTCTGGAGTCGGTCCTCCTCTTCACCATTGGCATACTTGGTGGCGATCTCCATCATCCGACTCAGGGACATATCCCCTGTCCGACCGAACTTCAGGTTCAACTCTCAGTACTTAACACCCTCCTTGAAGGCACAAACTGCTTGGTGATCTGACACATTCTCTACTTTGTGGTGCAATGTTATCCATCTCTGGATATAATCCCTCAAGGTCTATACCTTCAAAGGTTCTAACAAACACTCGGGCAAGTTCCTCCCAACTATATATGCTGCCAGGTGCTAACTGATTCAACCATGCTCTGGCCGAGCCTTCCAACATCAGAGGAAGGTGCTTCATGGCCACTTCATCATTGCCGCCACCGATCTGTACAGCCACTCGGTAGTCCTCAAGCCAAGTGTCAGGCTTGGATTCACCAGTGAACTAGCTGACTCCAGTCGCCAACCTGAAGTTGGGAGGAATCACTGCTGCTCTGATGGCTCTGCTGAAACACTCGGGACCTGAAACATGCACTCTGCTGCCAGTCGGATAATCTCTATCATGGCCCTCTCTATGTGCCCTGTTCCTGTCAACCAGACCTTGAATGAGAATAGATCTCGCATCAAAGCCTGGCTCTCTGGGGTCGACTGGAATTCTTTGTCCGCCACTGTGAGGGCGTCTGTCAACGTGCTGCCGAGGCACATATGACCCACTCCTCGGGGGAGGTGTGGGCACTCGACGACGGTCATCGTGGTCGAGTCGGTGATCATACTGCTCATAGTTTCTGTACTGATCTCGCCGGTCTTCGCGTCCCTCACGCCTCGGAGGCGATCTTGGGCTGTGAGCCGACTGAACTGTGTCTGCCATCACAGATCTGCTATGAATCCTATTCCGCGACTAAGATACCGCTGTGTTCTTCTCTCTCGCTGCCCGGAGTAAAGCTCGGATCTGCATCAAACCCCTGCCAGCCTCCGATTGGGAAGGTTGAATCGACTCTGCTATTCGGGTTGCAGATGTGAGATTCTGAATCGGAGTTCGGTATACCTGAGTTGGAGTCGGAAAAAGCTGTCATCGACTGGATTCAGGAATCCGCTGCCGAGCACGCTCGTCGAGTGCGGACTGGAGGTTCTCCAGTCGAGTGCGCTCAGCCAAGTTGGCTAGGCACACCTCCTCCAAGGCCCGGGCTTCGGGGGTTTCTCCAACGATAGGAGTGTGAAGTGCATCCATATTGTGGCGGCGGAGCTCTTCCCTCTGCTGCGAGGAAAGGGGCTCGGGGCGGTACTCTTCATGGGCATGCGACAGATCACCACCACCATCGCCATCGTCGTTGCGAGGGAAGCCAGGAGGACTACGTGGTCCATTGACCATCAAGACTTCCACCGCGGGATCACTGCTGTCGCACTCGGATGCGGTCTTGACGGAGCTAGTCGATAGGTCGAACAGGCCGTAGAGAGTTTCGTCGGGCTCGATTGCCGCGACTTGTGGGTGGCCGACTGGTAGGCCACCGCTGGAGACGCGACCGACCGGAACGTTTGCGCCGGTGACCAGCACGGAGTGAGGACGCCACAGGAGCTGACCGATACTGAATCGACGGCTGCCGAAGGAGGACGCCGCGGACGCATGCGCGAAAGTGCGTCGCCCCGCGGACGGGGAGCGCATCAACGTCGAGTGGAGCCTCTTGGAGCCAGGCGGAGTCGTCGGCGACGAAGACGAGCGCGCCGAGACGGATCTCATGGCCCTCAGCCAATCCACCGCTGAAAACCATGATGATGGGAATCGGAAAAATCGCAACTTTACCAACAAGTCACTAAGACACCTGCCCCACGGTGGGCGCCAACTATCGTGGATCTAAGACTGACAGTAGAATGGGGGTAGGTATGTAGAGGCAAGATCCTAGCTATGGCGAAGTTGTACACACGAGTTTTACGAGTTCAAGCCCTTCGCAGTGGAAGTAATAGCCCTACGTCTCGGTGCCCAGAGGCGGTCGACTGGATTATCCGTGTGTGTGTTACAGGGGGTGCGAACCCTTGTATCAGAGGAGGGGGTGGCTTATATAGAGTGCGCCAGGACCCCAGCTCCCCTCCGTTACATAGGGTTCAATGTACATAATGCGAGAGCGTTACAGGTAACGTCAATAATAAAGTGCTATAAATGATCATTAAGTCTATGAATAAACACCCGACCGTTGTTGCGCAGAGTGGCTTTAGGTCTTCTGTACGTCGAGTGGTCTTTTACATGGTCGAATGGTAGAGTGGTTGAGTGACCTAAAGAAGGAGGGGTCTCCGAGTGAATGGTAGGTCGAGTGGATTGCACTCGACACCTTTGTTGGGCCCTCCCTATTTACTCTTGAACTTCTTTGCTTCTAAGACAAGGACCTTAGGTAGGACGTATAGGTCAGGCCTATTACCCTACCCCAGGTCTATGTCCTCATCATGCACAAGAACGGTCTAGAAAAACCATACTGGTGGTATTTAGTAATTTATCAAGCCTTTTACAAGGAATGGGCAGAGATTTCAATGGAATGCGTGGCAATAGTCAACCACAAACGCGTCATTTACTGGGTTATCAACTATAGAACAATGAAATATGTGCTTGAAAAACATGACACGTGGCATGGTGCCATGGTATGGCCTCACCATGCCCTGCTTAAAAGTTGAGAAGGTTTGATTTATGTCGTCATGCACGCCCTTCATAAATCGAACCATCACCGAGGAAGTTCAATGCTTTCGAGATGGAAATCACCAAGATTGAAGGGGAATCCAAATTTCCGTCCTAGTTTGTCATTCAGTTTTTTTTCCAATGGTCAACATACCGCCTCAAATGCAACATGTTCAAATTTGACATTTTTCCGAACTCATTTACCATATTTAGGGGATTATGTGCATTTTCTAGGCATTAATTATGCACATAATTCAAATTCAAACAATCGGTGCATGAAAAGGTCCACAAGAACAGTCTGGAAAACCATGCTCGTGCTATTTAGTACATTATCACGCCTTTTACAAGGAATGGGCAGATATTTCAAGGAAATGTGTGGCAATGGTCAACCATAAACGCGTTGTTTACTGGGTTAACAAATATACAATAATGGAATACATGCTTGGAAAACATGATGCCTGGTGTGGTGCCATGGTATGACCTCACCATGCCCTGGTAAAAATGCCGTCATGCGCGCCTTTCATAAAACGAACCATTACCAAGGAAGTTTCATGGTTTCGAGGGGGAAATCACCAAGATTGAAGGGGGGCTCCAAATTTCCTTTGTCCTTTGTCCACGAGTTTTTTTCTATGATGAACATACAACCTGCAAATCACCGTGTTCAAATTTGGCACTTTTCCGGGTTCATTTGCCATATTTAGGGGATTATGTGCATTTCCTAGGCATTAATGCACATAATTCAAGTTCAAACAATCGGTGCATGAAAGGGTCCATAAGAATGGCCTAGAAAACCATGCTTGTGCCATTTAGTAAATTCTCATGCCTTTTACAAGGAATGGACAGATATTTCGATGAAATGTGTGGCAATAGTCAACCACAAATGTTTGTTTGTTGGGTTTTCAACTATAGAAAAAATGAAATAAATGCTTAAAAAACATGACGCCTGGCATGGTGCCCTGGTATGACCTCACCATGCCCTGGTAAAAATTTGAGAAGGTTTGGCTTATGTCGTCATGCACGCCCTTCATAAGTCGAACCATCACCGAGGAAGTTCCATGCTTTCGAGAGGGAAATCCCCAAGATTGAAGGGGAATCCAAATTTCCGTCCTAGTTTGTCATTCAGTTTTTTCCAACGATCAACATACTGCCTCAAATGCAACGTGTTCAAATTTGACATTTTTTCGGGCTCATTTACCATATTAGGGGATTATGTGCATTTTCTAGGCATTAATGGATATAATTCAAATTCGAACAATCGGTGCATGAGAAGGTGCACAAGAACGGTCTGGAAAACCAAGCTCATGTTATTTAGTACATTCTCAAGCCTTTTACAAGGAATGGGCAGATATTTCAAGGAAATGTGTGGTAATAGTCAACCATAAACGCGTCGTTTACTGGGTTAACAACTATACAAAAAATGAAACACGTGGTTGGAAAACATGACGCCTGGCATGGCGCCATGGTATGGCCTCACCATGCCCTGGTAAAAATTGGAGAATGTTTTCCTTATGGCGTGATGCACGCCTTTCATAAATCGAAGCATCGCCAAGGAAGTTTCATGGTTTCGAGGGGGAAATCACCAAGATTGAAGGGGGGTCCAAATTTCCTTTGTCCTTTGTCCACGAGTTTTTTTCTACAATGAACATACAACCTGCAAATCACCGTGTTCAAATTTGGCACTTTTCCGGGTTCATTTGCCATATTTAGGGGATTATGTGCATTTCCTAGGCATTAATGCACATAATTCAAGTTCAAACAATCGGTGCATGAAAGGGTGCACAAGAACGTCCTGGAAAACCATGCTCGTGCCATTTAGTAAATTCTCATGCCTTTTACAAGGAAGGGACAGATATTTTGATGAACTGTGTGGCAATCCAACCAAAAACATTTGTTTATTGGGTTCTCAACTATAGAAAAATGAAATAAATGCTTGATAAACATGACGCCTGGCATGGTGTGCCATGGTATGACCTCACCATGACTGGTAAAAATTAGAGAAGGTTTGGCTTATGTCGTCATGCACGGCCTTCATAAATCGAACCATCACCAAAGAAGTTCCACGCTTTCGAGAGGGAAATCACCAAGATTGAAGAGGAATCCAATTTTTCTTCGTTCTTTGCCCTGGAGTTTTTTTTCTACGACGAACATACACCCTGCAAAACACCGTATTCAAATATGGCATTTTTCCGGGCTCATTTACCATATTTAGGGGATTATGTGCATTTTCTAGGCATTTAGCGCATATAATCCAGTCCAGCTGTAGGTGCACGGGTGTGATGTGAGGGACGTGGATTGACGTTCGATCGCAACGCATCCTACGGTGTACACGCGCGATCCGCGTGGCTGGGGTTCCGGTCAATCATAACGCAACACACAATAGGCTCAGTGCACACTGTTTCCGGAAGTGACGGAGATGAACCGTGTGCGATAATGAACGAGCAAAATTGTAAGGGAAGCCAAATTTCTGTTGTCGTTTGTCGTTGAGCTCTTGAATACTACCGCACTATACGGCTGCCCGGCCCCTCCGTCCCAGAGCTCTCTCCAGGCGTTGTCCATGGCACCGTGGCACACAGTAACTAGTAAGGAAGCGATGGCATCCCGCCGCGCCGCGTTCCTCGCCGCCCGCGACCGCACACATGGTAAGGAAGCGATGGCATCTCGCCGCGCCGAGTTCATAGCCGCCGGCGGCCAGACAATTACATGGGCGGACTTTGAGGCTGCCATGGCCGAATGGGTGGTGGATCTAGAGGCCGCCAAAGCCGCACAGAAGGAGTGGAAAAGGCCAAAATCAGTCAAGAAAAGAGAGTCTCGCCGCCGCAAGAAAAAAGAGGCCACATGCCGTGGTGAGGAGAGCTTGGCGGAGATCGAAGCACGGTGGATGCCGCCTACAAGGCCGGGAAAGAGAACGCCGGCGTCTGGCCAGCATGCCCCAATGGCAGCATGTGAGAAGTAGTTTAAGTTTGTAGTATTAGAGCAAATTACCAGTAGTACTTTAAGTTTGTAGTATTAACGTACAATGTCTGTAAGAGCATCCTTTGAGGGCTTTGAGCGTTGGTTAGCATGTGTGCCCGTGTGCGTTTTTTGCGTTAATCATTAGAAGATCACAAAACACACGGTTTCTATGTCGTACCTGTCACGACTGGTTTTTCAATAAAATAATTACTGAGAGACCAATCCCTTTTACGGACCAGCGAGGAAGAATTCCTTCTCACTGGTAGACAATATCTTGGTCACAGAAGAAAAATACCAGGAGTACTGAATATAATACAACGTTGAGCGGAGACTGCCCAACAATTTATTACATGCACGCCGATAAAACAAGGCGGCGGATAGGGTGGCAAACTACTAACTCACGATAATAATGGTGGTGGAAATATCACCGCGAAGCGAGTGATATGATTCCAGAAGACTACAGCTCTTCGAGCGTCGGAGTGAGGCTCGAGGAGACTTATTGCGGGTGGCGGAAGCGTATATAAAACAAGTGACCAATATCCGGGATCGCGCAGGACTAACTGGGACTCCTCTAGGCGTCGGACGCGCTATCAAACTCTTCATCCAAGAGATCGCCTTCGTCAACATCTGGCCAAATCAACAAGCCAGGTGAGTACTATGAAAGTACTCGCAAGACAGTTCGGACATAAGATATAACAAATGTAAACATGAAGCATATGAACAAGTTAACCAGTGCGATCAGACATAGAGATAATAAATACTGGGTGCCAAGCGAGGGTCTGAATGACGCCTCGAGCGGAAGCTGCAGAATAGTAATACTGGTACCAAACGAGTGTCTGAAAGACTCCTCGAGCGGAAATGCAGAATAGTAATACTGGTGCCAAACGAGTGTCCGAAAGACTCCTCGAGCGGAAAATGCAGAATAGTAATACTGGTGCCAAACGAGTGTCTGAAAGACTCCTCGAGCGGAAAATGCGGATTAATAATGCCACAGTCGGGCGTCGGGGCGACACCACATAAAGGGCTTATAATAGAAAATAAAGACAGTGCATGCCACAGTCGGACGTCTGAGCGACATCACATAAAGGGCTTATATTTAAAGTAAGAAACAAGAACACGCCACAGTCGGACGTCTACGCGACGTCACATAAAGGGCTTATATTACAGTTCAATAATACAACAGTTCGAGAGCATAAATTATCACAAGCATGAGATAATTATAAAATTAGTCCATCCACAGGAATAACAATAAATCTGGATTTACCACTTGAGCTTGTTCACCGGGGACAGGTTTTCCACGCGGATAAATATGGATATAATGTTTTCACTACTTGATCATGGATACGATGACTTGGAAGGAATTGACTCTGCAGAGTTTGTACTTAACCACAGCCAACGGATTTCAGTAGTCACGGGGACTAGTTCCGTCTACGGTGTTTTGGAAGAAACACGTCTAACCAGTACACACCCAATTCAACCATCCGAAGCCAGGGATCACCCTCGGCAACGTTCAAGAAAAACCTTGAGACGGGGAGGCTACAACCTCGCGTAGCATGGGATCAAATTTCTATACGCGCGCTTTAAGGGGGTGCCCCCCTCTCGGTCCCAACCGGAAACACCCATGCCCCCTGACCGGATGACTGGCTTTAATCCTGGGCCAAGGTACCATCATCCCGGCCTCTCTGTTTGGTGTGCACACGGAAAGAGGTTACCAACTTACTAAACCGCATCCTGGCAAATGAAACATGTGGTAGCACGGAAGGGGGGAAGAACGATAACGTGACTCCGTCCACGTTAACGTCAGAAATAGTCGGATGACGCAAGGCTGGTATGCTACAACAGTACCACCTTGCTGCCCTTCATGTCACTACATGATTAGGCCATCTCTCATCAGAGATCATCGCAACTATGGAACATGCGGGAAAAGAATGATAACATGACTCCGTCCATGTTAACGTCGTAGAAAGTCGGATGACGCAAGGCTGGTATGCTACAACAATACCATTCTGCTGCCCTTCATGTCACCACATGATTAGGCCATCTCTCATCAGAGATCATCACGACTTTGGATCATGCGGGTAGTTGCCTTACAAGCAACGAGGTATTTACCGATACTCATATGCCACGCACAAACTTTCACGTGAACATGTAAAACACCTGTCATATCAAATGTTCAAAACATGCTTGCCTGGTTCGGAGAAGTCGGAGTCTAGCTCGGCGAAGTTCGCGGCTCCGTCACCTCTCCCGGAACCTACGGCAATCACGAAACGGGTACTAACGTGAAAAACCAATGGGTACACAGAAGCTTTTCCAAATAATTTTCAAATAAATCCCATAAAAAACTAGACAAAATTTTAAGATTGTCAGAAAAAGAATCACTCAAAAATCCCTTTTTATTAAAAAGTTATAAAGGTTTCTGTCCAGGGGCTTATTTGTAATGAAACAGAAAAGTTCCAGGGTTTTAACTGAGAAAACAGAAAACGGTTCGATTGGGAATGCGCAAGTGCAAGTGAGAAAACGTATTTTGCCCGAAGGCGCCAACAGAAAACGGTTCGGGGGAGAAATAACAGAGGCTGACACGCGGGGTCCACATGTCAGGTTTGAAAAGCTCGCCGGCGCCCGAAGACCGCGGTGGACGCCGGCGTCGAACCACGGCGAGTTAGGAGAAACGGAGGGTACCAAGAGCTTCAGCGTCTTCTTCCGCGTCGGTGGGTGGTGGACTCGACCAACGGGGAGCACCACGTCGACGGCGACACTTTCTCCGGCGGACGGCGGCGAGGGTGAGGATGGGGAACTCCGGTGGAGGGCTGCAAGCTTTGAATTGAAGTGCGGGTCAGACAGAGAGATGCATGGTGAAGCTACTGGCAAGAGAAGGGAGGCGGAGGAGCACACACGGGGGCGAATCGGGCATGATCCCGTGGCGGGTCGCGGCGGCCGGAGTCGAGGAAGAAGACCTCCTCGGGGCTCTTCCAGTGGCTAAGCGTGCTCTTGGGGGAGTGCAGGGATGGTGGGTGCTCGAGTTGAAGCTCGGGGCCTCTATTTATAGGCGGATCGATGGGGTGGCCGTGAACGGAGAATCTCCGGCGAGCGATTACGGCGGAGCAGTGGATTGGCAGGAGGTTTGAGTGGCCAGGCAGCATCAGTGGAGGTCACTGGAGTCATTCCACGGCTAAACGGGGTCGGTCTTGGCGTAATGGCGTCGGTCCACGGTGAGGTGACCGCACGGGCTCAACGGCGGCAGAGAGCACGCTCCGCGCCCTGCGGTTCACGACGAGGGCGGCAGCGCGTTCAGGGGAGTGGAGGGCCACGCGGTGAGCTCCGGTGGTTTGGGCGGCGCTGGGTGGCGTCGTCGGCGCCGTGTCTCCCGCTGGCGTCCGCAAAGCCGCCGCCGGCGTCGGTCACGGGGCGGCGCACCTTCTGCTGCTCGTCGCCGACGCCTGCAAGGTGCCAGGCGCTCGTGCGGTGCAGGAACAAGAGGGAGGGGACGAGGAGCAAGGCGACGCAGTGGCACTGGCGAGATCGACGTCCATCTCTGAAGAAAACGACGGCAAGCCACTGACTGAACTCTGAATTTTCTGAACTTGACAATGACCATGCACTGCAGGTGTTCGACAGAAAGATTTTGCAATGAGATGAATTTTTCTAGGGCTATAGCTTGGTGAGGTGACCACTCAATGCACCCAGAGGCTGCCTGATTTTACTTGGAATTTTTGGAGAGGGTTTTGAATGAATTTCACCAAATTTGACAAATCTGGTCCAAACTTGCAGCAGGTGTAGTTTGAAAATTTTGAACTGAAGACCAGTGGATCTTCATGGATCTTGTTGAGGGCTCAAAGGACTAGGAGGGGAAAAAGGTTTGGTGGCAAAAATCATGACAGAAAGTGGAGTTCCTTTGTAAATCTCCAAGTGCTAGAAGAGAAGGCAGAAATTTGTTTGGATAAGATTTAAATGGAAATGATCACATGGGGAGATTCAACTTGCTGGATTTGATGCAAATTATGATCCAAGGGTGAGGGAAGGGTTAGGAGAGAGGATTTGCACTAAGGCCATGGCAAGAAGGAATTGTTGAAAGTGGCAAAGGGTTATTCCAAAAGCCATAGTGCAAATTTCAAAGAGATTTTCAAAAGGCATTTCCCAAGTGAAAAAGTATTTTGTCTTGAGTCCAAAAAGAAAAGCAAGAACCTCCAAGACCAAGGACAGATCTTGGGTGAATCCAAATAAAACTTTTGCCATAAATAAAATATTTGAGAGGGAGAGTTCTCTTGAAGAAAAATTTAAATCACTCCCCTCAAGTCAAATAAAAATCTTTTTTGAAAAATCCAAATAAAAACTTGGGTGTCACAACACCTACCCCCTTAGGAAAAATCTCGTCCTCGAGATTTCTGCTGATCCTCAAATAGGTATGGATACTCTGCTCGAAGGAAATCTTCCCTTTCCCATGTAGCTTCATCCTCAGTGTGGTTGCTCCACTGAACCCTGAAAAATCTTGTTGTTTTCTGACGGGTCCTCCGTTCAGACTCTTCTAAAATCTTTATTGGCCTTTCTCTGTATGTGAGATCTGGTTGCATATCAATGTTCTCATGAGGTACATGCTTCTCCGGGTTACTCACACATTTTCTCAATTGTGAGACGTGGAATACGTCATGGACGTCTGACAGCTCCTTGGGTAGGTCTAGTTGGTAGGCTACTGTGCCTCTTCGTGCCTTTACACAAAATGGTCCAATAAATCTTGGGGCTAGCTTCCCCTTTGTTTTGAACCGTTGCAGACCCCTCATAGGAGATACTCGGAGGTATACGGAATCACCGGGTTCAAAGCTGACCTCACGATGCTTCTGATCATAGTAGCTCTTTTGTCGGCTCTGTGCCGTCTTGAGTCTGTCCCTGATTTGTTTAACTTTCTCCTCGGCCTCTTTAAGCATGTCTGGGCCGAAGATACGGCTGTCACCTATTTCTGACCAATTCAGTGGGGTACGACACCTCCGTCCGTACAATGCTTCAAAGGGTGCCATTTGCAAGCTGGCTTGGTAACTGTTGTTGTAAGCAAATTCGGCATATGGCAAACTCTCTTCCCAACTGGATCCATAGGTGAGCACACAGGCTCTTAGCATATCCTCTAGGATTTGGTTTACACGTTCCGTTTGTCCATCAGTCTGAGGGTGGTATGCTGTACTGAAAGCTAGTTGCGTGCCCAGAGCTTGTTGTAGGTGATCCCAAAATTTGGAGACAAATTGTGTGCCTCGGTCTGATATTATAGTCTTTGGGACTCCGTGCAAGCAAACTATACGGGAGAGATAAAGTTTTGCCAGTCTTTGTGTGGAGTAGGTAGTCTTTACGGGAATGAAATGAGCAACCTTGGTTAGTCGGTCTGTGATGACCCATATGGCGTCATTTTCGCGTTGTGATCGGGCTAATCCGACAATGAAATCCATTCTTATTTCATCCCATTTCCACTCCGGTATCCTGTTTGGCTGGAGTAGCCCTGCTGGCTTTTGGTGCTCGGCCTTGATGCGCTGACATGAATCGCAACAAGCAATGAATGTGGCTATATCTCTTTTCATACCGTGCCACCAAAATCTTTCCTGAATGTCCTTGTACATTTTGGTTCCTCCAGGATGGATCGAGTATGGAGCGGTGTGGCTTTCCGTTAAGATCTGTTGCTTGAGTTCCTCAATGTTAGGTACGCAAAGTCTGTCTCGGTACCATAATGTTCCTTCACTGTCTGTGACGAACTCTGAAGTCTTACTAAGATTCATTTTCTTCTTTATACCTTCGATGCTGGGGTGTCCCTGTTGAGCCTTCTTAATTTGTTCCACCAGGGTGAGTTGTATCTCCAGATTTGATACGGTGCCCTCAGAGACTAACATCATGTTGAGCCTAGCGAACTCTCGCTGAAACTCAGGCCTCAAATTTTGCTGACCGTCATTGTCCGGGCTGGGGTTTCGACTAAGGGCATCGGCCACTACATTTGCTTTCCCTGGATGGTAGTGAATGCCAACGTCATAGTCCTTGACCAGTTCCAACCAGCGTCGTTGGCGTAAATTCAGCTCTGGCTGTGTGAAAATATATTTGAGGCTCTTATGGTCCGTATATATTTCACAGCGATTTCCCAACAGAAAGTGCCTCCACTCCTTGAGTGCATGTATGACTGCTGCTAGCTCCAAGTCATGGGTTGGGTAATTTTCCTCATGTTTTCGCAGCTACCTGGAGGCATATGCGACTACCTTGCCATCCTGCATTAGTACACATCCGAGACCTTTTCGGGACGCGTCACAATACACTTCAAAGCTCTTGTGTATGTCTGGCACAGTTAAGACCGGTGCGGTTGTCAGTTTCTTCTTGAGTTCTTGGAAGCTCTGCTCGCATGCTTCCGTCCATACAAATTTCTTGTCCTTCTTGAGTAACTGGGTTATAGGTTTCACCACAGTGGAGAAACCTTCAATAAATCTTCTGTAATATCCGGCCATTCCTAGGAAACTCCGCACATCAGTAACGTTGGCGGGTGGCTTCCAGTCCAGTATGGCCTTGACTTTTTCTGGGTCTACGGCCACGCCTTCTTGGTTCAGTATATGGCCTAAGAAACCAACTTGTCTTAGCCAAAATTCGCACTTGCTAAATTTGGCGTACAACTGATGCTTCCTCAATTCTCCCAAAACAATTCTGAGGTGCTCAGCATGCTCTTCTGGTGTCCTTGAGTAAACCAGAATATCGTCAATGAATACCACCACAAATTTGTCCATGAATTTCATGAACACTTTGTTCATGAGGTGGACGAAATATGCGGGGGCGTTCGTTAGTCCAAAAGGCATCACTGTGAACTCGTATAACCCATATCTGGAAGTGAATGCTGTCTTGGGGATATCTTCTGTCCGTAGTTTCAATTGATGGTATACCATCTCAAATCAATCTTCGAAAATACCTTGGCTTGTGCGAGCTGGTCAAACAGATCATTTATCCGTGGCATCGGATATTTGTTTTTGATGGTGACCATATTGAGGGCTCGATAGTCTATACACAGTCTCAGTGTCCCATCCTTCTTCTTGGCGAACAACACAGGCGAACCCCATGGTGAGGAGCTGGCTCGAATAAATCCTTTGTCCAACAACTCCTTTATCTGCTTCTTCAACTCCACCAATTCTGAGGGTGCCATTCTATAAGGCTTCTTATAGATGGGGGCGGTGCCAGGTGCTAGTTCGATGCTGAATTCTATCTCTCGGTCTGGTGGCATGCCTGGTAGTTCTTCAGGGAACACATCAGGAAACTCGCATACCACTGGAACTTTCCTCAGTTCTGCAATGTCCATTTTGTTCAGTTTTGGTTTCTGTGATCGTGGCCTTTCTTGAGCGGAAACTCTTATTGTCTTGCCGTGATGGTGAGTGAGAATCACTGTCCGATTGAAACAGTCGATGAATCCTTTGTTGGTGGTCAACCAGTCCATCCCTAAAATGACATCCAGTCCTTTACTTTCCAACACGATGAGATTCGCGTGGAATTGTAGTCCTTCGAACTCAATGACCACTCCTTGGCAGTAACCCTGAGCGATTTTCTTATTTCCGGGGGACTTGATGATCATAGATTTTTCCAAGGGAAGTATCGGAAAACCATGTTGCGAAACAAAACTCTTCGAAACGAATGAATGGGAAGCTCCAGAATCAAACAAAACCGTGGCAGGTACTGTGTTGACAGGGAACGTACCGAGCACGATGTCTGGGGCATTCTGCGCTTCTTCCCTGGTCACATGGTTCAGGTGACCCTTCCTGTGGTTGTTGTTGGGGTTGAAATTGTTGCGCTTGGGGGCAGGATTGTTTCCACCATTGTTCGGCTTGGGTGCCGAGTCTCTTGGCTTCGGGCACTGTTTAGCATAATGCCCTTGTTGGCCACAAGCATAGCAGGTGACCCCTGGACGGTATGTGTACTCCTTATCCCTAGCATGAAATTGTCCGACGGGCCTTGGCTCAGTAGTCGTGGATCTCCTTGTGTCTGTCCTTGGGACCTCAGTCTTGCCTCGGTTGCTGCGGGCAAGAGTCATCTTGTCCCTCTTTCGCTTGCGGATATCTTCCAGACTACGGCGCTCATTCTCCAAGGTGATGGCCTTGTCCACCAGCGTCTTAAAATCCGGAAAGGTGTGCACAATCAGTTGGCATCTCAGTGCTGGTGCCAGGCCGTCCAGGAATTTTTCCATCTTCTTGCTTTCTGTCATGTGCTCGTCGTCGGCATAACAAGACAGCTGGGTAAACTGACCATTGTATTCTTTCACTAACATGCCTCTCTGCTTCAGGTCATCAAACTCTCTCTTCTTGATCTTTAGGATGCTCCTGGGGATGTGTGCCCCACGGAAGCCTTCCTTGAACTCTTCCCAGGTGATGTTGTGTTCCCTGGGATGCATGTGTAGGAAGTTCTCCCACCATGCTGCGGCTGCTCCAGTAAGGTAGTGTGGTGCATAAAGCACCTTCTCATGATCTGAGCACTGAGCAATAATCAGTTTCCTTTCAATCTCACGAAGCCAATCATCGGCTTCCAGCGGCCTATCGGTGTGAGCAAAAGTTGAGGGGCGAGTCTTCTGTAACTCAGATAACTTGGAATGTGGTTGATAGGGTTCACGGTGGTTTCTCATATTGATGACATGATTCATCATCTCTTGGTGCTGTTGCTGGCTTTGCTCGAAGAGACGGCATACTTGAGACAGTGCTGCTTCGCTGTCTTGTTGGCTGGATTGACCCTGAGTGAAATTGTTGCTGGTCTGTGTCCCGTAAGCCTCTTCTGGCTGATTGGGCATGGAGCGAGTCCACGGGCGAGACATTTTTCCAGTCTGGGGTATTATTTGCAAAACCCATGAGAAAAACTGTGTAGCACAAGGAAAAATCTTGCAAGGGCAACAATAAAAAAAAGCTTCAAGGTTTTTCAAAGAAACATAAAAGATTTTGCATGGAGAAGAAGTGCTTAACACAAAACTTACATGCGAAAAGCAAACACATGATACAGCACTCAGGATGCGCGTACACAATCCTGACATGTTATTAAAACTAGCGCACTACTCCGGAAGGCAGCAAACACACCAATACAAACTAGCGTACAGATAAAACAACACATCATACAAGCAGGCATAACACGCGGCTACTCGGTGCTCTCAGTCGGAGATGGTGAAGATCTCCTTCCCCTTGCCGATGGCAAGGCTCAGCGGTCCAGGAGAGTCAACCTCCACCTCCTCTCTAGCTGGCTCCTGGCGCGTAACGCTGCGCTGCGGTGATGGTGCGGGGGCGACTGGTGGCAGAGCGTGTGCGGCAGGCGGTGCGGCTCTGACTGGAGTAGGAGCGATGACTCGGTCGAACTCCTCAGTGGTAGGTAGACGGCGAGCAGTGGCCAAAACGGCCGGTGCATACGAGGCTGAAGACGAGACGAATGTCAGAGGCGGCGCCGTGTGGAGAAGCTCCTTCCTGCTGGCAGGACCGCCCCGGACCAAGTCCATGCGGGCAGCCACAAGATCATCTACGAGGTTGTCGAAAGACTCCTCCAGAGCCTTGAGATACTCCACAACCATCTCGATGGCTTCATCTCGTTCTCCCCGATGGCAGGCGAACGCATAGTGGCTGGTGTAAGGCACATGGCATGGGAGGTAGCGGTAGCGACGAGTCTTCATCGTAGGAAGGATGTCCCGAAGGCGAGCTATCGCCTCACGGGCAGCCATCTGCATGGCATGCCTCTCCGTAGGCATGGCCCTTCCCACAAAACGGAAGTGGCGAGCAGCAGAACGTCCTCCCTTGAATTGCACCACAGCCTGGTGCATAGACACGTCGTCACTGAGCTTGTGCTGGTAGAGTGTGAACTCCGGGCGAGCTGCTGGCCCGATCGCGAGCTTGGTGATGGAGACGAGGAGCTTGACAAACCCCTCGGGCACGTTGGTGAACACTTGATTCTCACAGCTGCTGCCAGCCATCTACAAAAGTAGGCAAAAATTCTGAGTAGTCATGTCATAAATTTATGATAACCAACAGAAAATAGCTACAATTGCAAAAAGCTGAAAAAGCACAAAAACGCTAATAACCGATTAGCGATCGCACCTAGTGGCTTCCTACAGTCAGCCTGGCTCTGATACCAAGCCTGTCATGACCGGTTTTTCAATAAAATAATTATTGAGAGACCAATCCCTTTTACGGACTAGCGAGGAAGAATTCCTTCTCACTGGTAGACAATATCTTGGTCATAGAAGAAAAATACCAGGAGTACTGAATATAATACAACGTTGAGCGAAGACTGCCCAACAATTTATTACATGCACGCCGATAAAACAAGGCGGCGGATAGGGTGGCAAACTACTAACTCACGATAATAACGGTGGTGGAAATATCACCGCGAAGCGAGTGATATGATTCCAGAAGACTACAGCTCTTCGAGCGTCGGAGTGAGGCTCGAGGAGACTTATTGCGGGTGGCGGAAGCGTATATAAAACAAGTGACCAATATCCGGGATCGCGCAGGACTGACTGGGACTCCTCTAGGCGTCGGACGCGCTATCAAACTCTTCATCCAAGAGATCGCCTTCGTCAACATCTGGCCAAATCAACAAGCCAGGTGAGTACTATGAAAGTAATCGCAAGACAGTTCGGACATAAGATATAACAAATGTAAACATGAAGCATATGAAAAGTTAACCAGTGCGATCAGACATAGAGATAATAAATACTGGGTGCCAAGCGAGGGTCTGAATGACGCCTCGAGCGGAAGCTGCAGAATAGTAATACTGGTACCAAACGAGTGTCTGAAAGACTCCTCGAGCGGAAATGCAGAATAGTAATACTGGTGCCAAACGAGTGTCTGAAAGACTCCTCGAGCGGAATATGCAGAATAGTAATACTGGTGCCAAACGAGTGTCTGAAAGACTCCTCGAGCGGAAAATGCGGATTAATAATGCCACAGTCGGGCGTCGGGGCGACACCACATAAAGGGCTTATAACAGAAAATAAAGACAGTGCATGCCACAGTCGGACGTCTGAGCGACATCACATAAAGGGCTTATATTTAAAGTAAGAAACAAGAACACGCCACAGTCGGACGTCTATGCGACGTCACATAAAGGGCTTATATTACAGTTCAATAATACAACAGTTCGAGAGCATAAATTATCACAAGCATGAGATAATTATAAAATTAGTCCATCCACAGGAATAACAATAAATCTGGATTTACCACTTGAGCTTGTTCACCGGGGACAGGTTTTCCACGCGGATAAATATGGATATAATGTTTTCACTACTTGATCATGGATACGATGACTTGGAAGGAATTGACTCTGCAGAGTTTGTACTTAACCACAGCCAACGGATTTCAGTAGTCACGGGGACTAGTTCCGTCTACGGTGTTTTGGAAGAAACACGTCTAACCAGTACACACCCAATTCAACCATCCGAAGCCAGGGATCACCCTCGGCAACGTTCAAGAAAAACCTTGAGACGGGGAGGCTACAACCTCGCGTAGCATGGGATCAAATTTCTATACGCGCGCTTTAAGGGGGTGCCCCCCCCTCGGTCCCAACCGGAAACACCCATGCCCCCTGACCGGATGACTGGCTTTAATCCTGGGCCAAGGTACCATCATCCCGGCCTCTCTGTTTGGTGTGCACACGGAAAGAGGTTACCAACTTACTAAACCGCATCCTGGCAAATGAAACATGTGGTAGCACGGAAGGGGGGAAGAACGATAACGTGACTCCGTCCATGTTAACGTCAGAAATAGTCGGATGACGCAAGGCTGGTATGCTACAACAGTACCACCTTGCTGCCCTTCATGTCACCACATGATTAGGCCATCTCTCATCAGAGATCATCGCAACTATGGAACATGCGGGAAAAGAACGATAACATGACTCCGTCCATGTTAACGTCGTAGAAAGTCGGATGACGCAAGGCTGGTATGCTACAACAATACCATTCTGCTGCCCTTCATGTCACCACATGATTAGGCCATCTCTCATCAGAGATCATCACGACTTTGGATCATGCGGGTAGTTGACTTACAAGCAACGAGGTATTTACCGATACTCATATGCCACGCACAAACTTTCACGTGAACATGTAAAACACCTGTCATATCAAATGTTCAAAACATGCTTGCCTAGTTCGGAGAAGTCGGAGTCTAGCTCGGCGAAGTTCGCGGCTCCGTCACCTCTCCCGGAACCTACGGCAATCACGAAACGGGTACTAACATGAAAAACCAATGGGTACACAGAAGCTTTTCCAAATAATTTTCAAATAAATCCCATAAAAAACTAGACAAAATTTTAGGATTGTCAGAAAAAGAATCACTCGAAAATCCCTTTTTATTAAAAAGTTATAAAGGTTTCTGTCCAGGGACTTATCTGTAATGAAACAGAAAAGTTCCAGGGTTTTAACTAAGAAAACAGAAAACGGTTCGATTGGGAATGCGCAAGCGCAAGGGAGAAAACGTATTTTGCCCGAAGGCGCCAACAGAAAATGGTTCGGGGGAGAAATAACAGAGGCTCACACGCGGGGTCCACATGTCAGGTTTGAAAAGCTCGCCGGCGCCCGAAGACTGCGGTGGACGCCGGCGTCGAACCACGGCGAGTTAGGAGAAACGGAGGGTACCAAGAGCTTCAGCGTCTTCTTCCGCGTCGGTGGGTGGTGGACTCGACCAACGGGGAGCACCATGTCGACGGCGACACTTTCTCCGGCGGACGGCGGCTCGGGTGAGGATGGGGAACTCCGGTGGAGGGCTGCAAGCTTCGAATTGAAGTGCGAGTCAGACAGAGGGATGCATGGTGAAGCTACTGGCAAGAGAAGGGAGGCGGAGGAGCACACACGGGGGCGAATCGGGCTGGATCTCGTGGCGGGTCGCGGCGGCTGGAGTCGAGGAAGGAGACCTCCTCGGGGCTCTTCCAGTGGCTAGGCGTGCTCTAGGGGGAGTGCAGGGATGGTGGGTGCTCGAGTTGAAGCTCGGGGCCTCTATTTATAGGCGGATCGACGGGGTGGCCGTGAACGGAGAATCTCCGGCGACCGATTACGGCGGAGCAGTGGATTGGCAGGAGGTTTGAGTGGCCAGGCAACATCAGTGGAGGTCACTGGAGTCATTCCACGGCTAAACAGGGTCGGTCTTGGCGTAATGGCGTCGGTCCACGGTGAGGTGACCGCACGGGCTCAACGGCGGCAGAGAGCGTGCTCCGCGCCCTGCGGTCCACGACGAGGGCAGCAGCGCGTTCGGGGGAGTGGAGGGCCACGCGGCGAGCTCCGGTGGTTTGGGCGGCGCTGGGTGGCGTCGTCGGCGCCGTGTCTCCCGCTGGCGTCCGCAAAGCCGCCGTCGGCGTCGGTCACGGGGCGGCGCACCTTCTGCTCCTCGTCGCCGATGCCCGCAAGGTGCCAGGCGCTCGTGCGGTGCAGGAACAAGAGGGAGGGGACGAGGAGCAAGGCGACGCAGTGGCACTGGCGAGATCGACGTCCATCTCTGAAGAAAACGACAGCAAGCCACTGACTGAACTCTGAATTTTCTGAACTTGACAATGACCATGCACTACAGGTGTTTGACAGAAAGATTTTGCAATGAGATGAATTTTTCTGGGGCTGTAGCTTGGTGAGGTGACCACTCAATGCACCCAGAGGCTGCCTGATTTTACTTGGTATTTTTGGAGAGGGTTTTGAATGAATTTCACCAAATTTGACAAATCTGGTCCAAACTTGCAGCAGGTGTAGTTTGAAAATTTTGAACTGAAGACCAGTGGATCTTCATGGATCTTGGTTGAGGGCTCAAAGGACTAGGAGGGGAAAAAGGTTTGGTGGCAAAAATCAAGACAGAAAGTGGAGTTCCTTTGTAAATCTCCAAGTGCTAGAAGAGAAGGCAGAAATTTGTTTGGATAAGATTTAAATGGAAATGATCACATGGGGAGATTCAACTTGCTGGATTTGATGCAAATTATGATCCAAGGGTGAGGGAAGGGTTAGGAGAGAGGATTTGCACTAAGGCCATGGCAAGAAGGAATTGTTGAAAGTGGCAAAGGGTTATTCCAAAAGCCATAGTGCAAATTTCAAAGAGATTTTCAAAAGGCATTTCCCAAGTGAAAAAGTATTTTGTCTTGAGTCCAAAAAGAAAAGCAAGAACCTCCAAGACCAAGGACAGATCTTGGGTGAATCCAAATAAAACTTTTGCCATAAAGAAAATATTTGAGAGGGAGAGTTCTCTTGAAGAAAAATTTAAGTCACTCCCCTCAAGTCAAATAAAAATCTTTTTTGAAAAATCCAAATAAAAACTTGGGTGTCACAGTACCCGTCTGCGTTTCTTTGCGTTAATGACCCATAAGTCAGTTACCTATGCGATGTTTCCTAATAAATCAGGCGTACCATTGACCGAAAAAAATCAAGTACACGTGTACATTTTTTTGGAGACGGGATCTGCCAACTTTCTTTTTTCTCACACACGAGTATTTTACGCGCTTCGTCTGCGTTGTGTGTTTCCCCCACCCAAGTTTCAAGTTTCGCAGCGAAATTTTCATTAGGCACGCGATTTCAGAATTTATTCCTCTAACCACACCCCCACCCTCAGTATCCCCCCCCCCTCGCGCTTCCCCCAATCGGCGTCTCAAACTGCCGCCGCCGCAACCACAGCTTCAACCACATCTACGTTCTGCTCGGATCCAGTTAAGTAACCCATCGATCTCTATCACGGCCCCGGCCTGATTGCTTAAATGGCGCCCGCGAAACATCCTCATGCCTCCAAATCCCCACTGCCAAGAGCTGATGGCGGTCCATGGCGCGATGGCCGCTGTGCGTGTTGACTCGGAGGAACACCTCGCCTCAGCCGCCGCCGACATGGTGCAGGCTCTGGCCCAGATGAAGTCCCCCATCGACTACCCCAGGACTTAACAGGTAAGATCTGACCAGCTAAATCTTACCAATACCACTTGCAACGGCTATGATTTGTATGGTTGATGTATTAAGCATGTTCGTGCCTTGTTTATTTCAGTACTGCACACTGTGTGATGTTCAAATATTACCGTGTCCAGCTCAATTTCACCAATACCAGCAACAAACTTACAATACATGACTCAAGATATCACTAGAGATGTTGCCCATTTGCTATTTTTAGTGGATGCTAACCCTGTTGTACTTAACATGCCTGTCCATGTACTTATGCAGGGTCATAACGGCCGATGCTGTTGTTTGCCGTCGAGGTTAGCTGCATCCCATGTCTTACAATATTTCACATAATTTGTGCAATTGCAGTTTAACTTCTACCATTTACTGGTTGCCTGTAGGTACACATGTCAGTGGCACTGATCCATGCTTCGACCCGGAGGAACAGCTCGCCTCCGCCGTCGTTGACTTTGGGCGGGCTCTGGCCTAGATGAAGTGCCCCAGCAACTACCTCTCAGGACTTACCAAGTATGTGCTCACCAGTTCAATCTTATCAATACCAGTTGCAATTAATGGCTATGTTTTGTACGGTCGATGTATTAAGCATGTTCTAGTAAACATTCCTAACACATTTTTGCTACTTTCCCTACCTTTTTATAGACATCTGGGCGATTCTCTGCTCTGGCAGCACCTGCCTTGTGATGTTTAACTATGCCAATTGCATTTTTATCAGTACGGTTTCAATGTCTATTAAGCCTATTGCAATTAACAGTTGAATCCATTTTTAAACAGTTGTATTTCAATGGCTACAAACTAACATGACTTAGGATGTTGTTAAGCCTGTTGCAATTAACAGTTGTATCCATTTTTTAATCTGTCCACTTGCTACCATGCTACTCTCCGCAATGAAGATATACTAGAGATGCTGCCAATCTGCTATTTTTGGTGGATGCTAACCCTGTTCTACTTAACATGCCTGTCCATGTACTTACGCAGGGTCATAACGGCCGATGCTGTTGTTTGCCGTCGAGGTTAGCTGCTGTAACACCCCCGGTGTCATGCTACAGTAATCTCATGCCTAATGATGCTATGTCATCATAATTATTGTGATAATCCTCACTTTGCTTCAAACCGAACTCAAATCCAAATTCTATGGCCAAGTCAAATTATGATTTTATAAAAAAGTAAAACTAAAATGTTCACATTGTCCTATAAATTCCCCTGACCATTTTTATGTTGGAACCAGCCTCACTTAATTCCCAAAATCCCACTCAGAATTAATTTAGTGCTTCATCAGCAATTCAATTGGCCTTTTCAATTTCTAAAAATGGTTAGACAACTCCTTTGGACTCCAAACTTTTTGTTCCATCTCAAGATATTGTGCTAGAATTATGTGCCAAGTTTTGTTCAAAACAAAACTCAATTGGTACTAAAAGAAAAGTTGCAAAACAGGGCAAATAAAAAAAAGGAAAAGGCTATAGCAAGAGAAGGAAAGGCCCTCCTCCCTGCTGGGCCTTGACCCATATGGCCAACCGGCCCAACTGGCCGACAGGCCGTCAGGCCGGCCCACCCCCTGCCTACACCTAACCCCCTTCCCCGTGACCTAATTGCCGCACCCCACTCCCCACTCACTCCTCCCACGTTCCCCTCTCTCCCTCGTCTCCTCCCCCGACTGGATCGGGGCAGAGGAGCTAGATCCCGTGCCGCCCCGATGCCCGTCGCCTCCTCGACCCCGACGCGCTACCTCGCCACTCGCCGGACTGCCCCGCCGCCGCTCGGAACCCCCCCTCGCCGGACCGCCTCCCGACCAAGCGCCTCCCCGTCCTCGACCTCCTCCCCAATGACGCCCCGACGCCAACGCCATTCGCCGTCGCTGCCACCTCGCTTCACCGTCGCGTTCCCCCTGCATCGGGCCTCCCCTTCAACGCGGGTGAGCAACCCACGGTCGTCCTCCTCTCTCCCCGAAGCAGCCACCGCATCCCGCGCCTCACCCCGCCGTGGCCACGCTCTGGCTGTGCTCGTGCCGCGCCGGCCACGCCCGACGCGCACGCCCGCGCATTGCCTCCCTCCCCGACGCGCTCACCGCGCCCTGTCACTCCACCCAGCCGCTCTCACGCGCGTGCCGTGCGCCCCTGACCGCGCCCTCGCTCCCGCCTACGCGTGTCTGCGGCTCCGGCCGCCCTCACCTCGCACGTGCCACCCACTGCCTTTGACGGGCACAGCTCCGGCCGGCCGGCCTCGCCGCGGCCCGCCTGCTGGCTGCGCCCTGATCCAGCGCCCGCATCTGTTGTGGCCTGTGTGCTACTGAACGTGGGGCCCACCCCCAAAACGTTTAAGAAAGTTAAACGAAACGAAAAATGTAATTGTAAAAGGAAGGGATTGTAAAAGAAATAATTAAAGTAATTAATTTATTAACCTAATTAATCATGTAAATTAACCTGTTAACTACTTAATTAGTTTAAACTAATCATGTTAGTTAAATAGGCAGGCAATGACAGGGGGCCCCACCCCCCTGTTGACTAATCAAACATTGACTAGTCAACTGGGACCCCCTGGACCCACATGTCATCCTCTGGTACACTTTTGTGTACACAGATCTGGGTGCACCTACCTTTTAACCTGTATTTTCGAATTAAAAGTAATTTCAGAATATTGCTAAAAATTTAGAAAATCTTATAAAATAAATCGTAACTCGGATGAAAATGTTTTCTACATGAAAGTTGCTCAAACCGACAAGACGAATCCGAATACGCGGTCCGTTTACCTGTCAGATGCCTTTAACTATCTGAACATGGAACATTCCCCCTCCGTTCATCTGTCTGACACATGTCCGGAACCGGGAATACATTCCCGGTTGAATTCCCCCTTCACCTATATCGTGTAGCCTTACGTTAGGTCACACCCGTCACAGCATATTGCCATGTTATGCTTTGTGATGCTATGTTTGCATTATATTTGCTGTTTCTTCCCCCTCTTCCCTCCGGTAGACCCCGAGACCGATGTTGTCCGTGTGATCGACTACGTCAACGACGACACTTCTTCTTTTTCAGCAGAGCTTCCAGGCAAGCCCCCCCTTTGATCATCCCGATATCGCCCATTCCATTCTCTCATGCTTGCATTAGATTTTGCTACTGTAATTGATTGCTCCTATTCTGATGCATAGCCTGCTTTTCTAACTTGCTTATTGTTACCTACCTGCTTATCCTAAACTGCTTAGTATAGGTTGGTTAGTGATCCATCAGTGACCCCCACCTTGTCCTTGTTGCCCCTGCTTCATCATCGAAGACCCGATCAACGGGATCGAAGACCAGGCTCCGGCACCGCACATCACTTTCCCCTTAGTTGCTCGACACTACTGGGTTACTATCGAGTACCGAGGGTGAGACCTCATCAGCACTTCTGATGTTAACCCTGTAGTGTAGCTATTCGGTCGTGGTCATCGAGGGTGATTTCCTCCTTAACCCCTTCCGATACAACTCTGTCGTGCAACCCCTCAAGTGTGAACCTCGAGGGTGGACCCTCTTACGTTCACCTTGATGATTACATCGAGTGGAATTCACCGGGGGTGATTCCTCGGGTTTTCCCCTTGATGTTTGGACACACGGATACTTGGACTTTACAGTTGTTACTTGGAAAGGCGGGTCAACCCTGAGGGGTACCCGCGAGTGATGTGGAGACGGGTGCTACTCTAACACCCCGGATGTAACTTTCCATATTTGTAACTCCAACTCTTGCCATTTTCGGCTATGTGTTATGATATTCCCTCCGTGGTTGAGTTTTGTTTCCGTTTTGCATTTTGTTTTTGTCATGCATCTCATATCATGTCATCATGTGCATTGCATTTGCATACGTGTTCGTCTCAGGCATCCGAGCATTTTCCCCGTTATCCGTTTTGCAATCCGGCGCTCCCACCTCCTCCGGCGCACCCCTCTTGTTTCTTTTCGTGAGCGGGTGTTAAACGTTCTCAGAATGGACTGAGGCTTGTCAAGTGGCCTTAGTATACCACCGGTAGGCCACCGGTCAAGTTTCGTTCCATTTGGAGGTCGTTTGGTACTCCAACGGTTAACCGGGCAACCGCAAAGTCCGTTTGTGTGTTCTAGCAAAACCCCCTCTCTAAACAGCCCAAAACCCAGCAAACTCACCTCCATGCTCTAGGTCGTTCGATCACGATCGTGTGGGCAAAAACCGCAGTCCGTTTGGAGCCTCCTAGCTCCCTCTACCTATAAATAAGTGCCTCTCCCGAAATCCTCTCGCAGATCAAACCCTAACCATCTCCCTCTCCACGGCCGGACGCGTCCGCTCCGGCCGGACGAAATCGCGCCGCCGCCCTCGCCCAACCGGCGCCTGCCACGTGTCCCTCCGTACG